>NC_142932.1:28575722-28588222 GCF_046866305.1 Octopus bimaculoides
CGCATTGGAATAAGAGGGCAGTCGTCCTTCAGTTTCAGAAAGTGACCTTTTAATGAAAGGCCTCTCGATCGGCAGCGGTTCAGTAAAGATGCAGACTTACCACAGCTGCTATCCTAATACAGTATCAGCAGATAGTAGAGTAAAGAGAAGGGAGTGAACCAGCGAAGAAAATTGGATAGTGATGCAGTGTTACGTAGAAAGTGAACCTAAAACAGGGGCTATGGAAAACAGTTATTAACACTTTGGATAGAGAGGGGTATGTTTAAAGTGACTGAGCTGAGATTAGTAGGTCCAATTAATGCTCTAAGAAGAAAGTTAATGCTGTTGGATGACAGAAGTGAAGATAGAGGAGATCACAAGAGAACTGGAAAAAGAAAGACCAGCAAGTAGGAAAAACAAACGTAAGTGATACAACACAAACAAAAGTAGAACCTACAAAAAGAAATAATAATAGCGCTACCAACAAGGAATTGACAACTGGCACCAGCGACGAGGTGGAGCCGGGCCGCACGTACCGACCCTACGGTGAGCCCGAAGCCGTGTCGCTCCACAGCGTCCCAGGTGTGAAACCGTGTTGTTTGCGCCCACTACGCCCCGGGCGCCCCGTATGAAACCGCCGCGCGCCGACGTACGGCACAAGAGGAAGATCAGAAGATTTTTAGATGATCTGCAGAAATTAGTTAAAATTTCCACCAGGTCGACTTTGCCTTTCGCCTTTTTGTTGTTGATAAAATAAGCACCATTTGTGCACCGGCAATTGATTTAAACCTTTGCCTTCTGCGAAAATTTCAACGCAATGTATACGTACTGTAATTTATGGCTTTACGTCTAGTTTGAATAACATTACGAAAATGAATGTGTGTGTGTGTGTGTTTGTGTGTGTGTGTGTGTGTGTGTGTGTGTATGCGCGCGTGTGCATGTGTGTGTGTGTGTATGTGTGTGTGTGTGTGTGTGTGTGTGAGAGAGAGAGAGAGAGAGAGAGAGAGAGAGAGAGAGAGCTGAAAACATGTAACAAACTGACAGGTGTACAGGTTACTGGTTTAATATTTTACTCGAACGAAACGCAACCTGATTCACACTGACTTCTGTTTTTGCCGACAACTAGTAGTAACTTGTACATCTGTCAGTTTGTTACTTGTTTCAGGGTTTCTTCTAACCACAGAAAATGCATTCATACGCACACACTTACACACACAAAATATTACTCAAAGAGACATGCAAACACACACCTACAAACTCACACACACACACACAACACACACACACACACACACACACACACACACACACACAAACTAGTACACACGCATACATCAATTGCCAGATAGATTTGGATCTCATTATTGTAGTAAACAGTAATATGCATAACTTAATGTTAGACAGTAATGATATATGGCACTTATTACTTTCCAATATCGTTCATAAATGATACGATTCTCCTTTTCTTGTCTTCTCACCTCGACATATAAGTGATAGTTGTCTCTCTACGTCTGGTGTCTGTCGATTTTGCTGCATATTATTAAATATATATTTATATACTCATGTTTTGAGTTTTATTTTTCCTTTTTACGTCACAAAACATCTCTCTCTTTCTATTACTCTCTCTCTCTATTTATCTCTCTCTCTCCCTCCATATATTTTTTTATCTACCAAATTCACTCCCAAGGTTTTGGTCGGCGCGAGGCTACAGTCGAAACTACTTGACTTAGGTGCCAAAGAACTGGACTAAACCCGGAAGCATGCGGTTTGGAATTAAAACTCTTATCACGCATCCGCACCTGCGCTTATATACATACACACACACACACATACATACACACACACACACACACACACACACACACACACACACACATATATATATATATATATATATATATATATATATATATATATATATATACATATACACACACGCACATATACATAAACGTATGAATATACGTTCTTTTGTTCTTTTACTAGATTCGGCTTGAAAAGCTACGCCCAAGCTGTTGTACCGACGTTATATATACACAATGACATAAGAACACAAGATCCTTTACTGACGATGCCCCAACATGGTTATAGCCTCTGGCCTAAAACGCACAAAAGACAAAAGAGAAAATGAATGCATATATAATATACACAGATACATTGTCACACACATTTATGCATATCTTCTGCTATAGCATGACCACATTCTCACTCGTCAGTTACTCTATCCACAAATATGACATGAATATAAAAGTGGCTTTTAAAACTAGTGAGCCATTGTCTGCTGCTGTTACAGACAGAATATCAGAATATATAAAAGTAGTTGAAGCAGATGATGCTGATGCATAATTTGTAGCAGGTTCATTCAGACAATATGTCTGCTTTATAATTTATGAAACCAACTTTGAAAGCAGAATTCTTCAACAGGTTTAGCAGTCAAATCGACATTTTGATAAATTATTGATTTCGTCTATTTTACAAGTAGCTCTTTTCAAATTAGAACAATTCAAGCAGTTATTTTCAAAGATAATTCATGTCGTATAGTTCTCATTTCTTGGTATATTTATGTTTCAAATTCTCTTCATCGTGTTCTTGAGTTCAATGATTATAGATTTGATATTTTCGTTCATTTTTCTTTCTTGTTCTGTTTTTTTTTTTTTTGTAAGCTTGCTATTCTATTTTCGACTATGAGAAACATCGCGTACAATTTGAGTAAAAAATAAATTTCTTTTAGAAACTTAGAATCGACAATTTTGACATGATGGCAAATACAACAGACTTTCTTACATCGAATGCCATTCTCAGTTTCTATTGTGAAAATGATTGACCACCCAAACTGTATCCAACATCTGGTTTTCCATCTGTATCTCTAGAATTCAGCTCATACGATTCGGTAGAATTTTCAAAGTCCCTGAGGTTAATACAAATTATTATTATAATTATTGTCGTTATTAGTATTGCTATCGTTATTATTTCTATTACTATGATTACTGCGGTTTTGTTTTTAATACTAATGTAAAATGCTATTGCGAATTATATTCATTTTCCTAATGTGAATATAACTACAGTTAATATGACGGCCACTAATACGATTAGCACAAATACCACTTCAACCAATTTAGATCATGATCAAGCCCAAATTGAGGACTTGAGTTTTTGTAATGTCCTTACCACTTACCCTCAAAATCTTAAACCTTGTACCTATCATTATTATTATTATTATTATTAGAAGTAGTAGTAGTAGTAGTAGTAGTAGTAGTAGTAGTAGTAGTAGTAGTAGTAGTAGTAGTTGAGCAGCAACAGTAGCAGCAGCAGCAGCAACTGTAGTAGTAGTAGTAGTAGTAGTAGTAGTAGTAGTAGTAGTAGTAGTAGTAGTAGTAGTAGTCCCTCTTTTGTGAATTTTAAACCCTGAGCTCATAACTGAAGATTTTTGATTCTCTAGCAGTGAACAAAGCAAAAATGCAGGGAGTCTCTTTTATCAGAAATTTTGGGTGGTGAATAGTTGACGGTTTTCAGACCCGCAACCACTGAGCAAGTGATTGTTCGTTTCTAAGCCAAACTCTCAGTACTGAGCGTTTTCGTATTCTTTTAAGTTATTAACCAGAGTCGTTATATTGAGGCTTATGACTGGTAGATACGTTAGCATGTCAGATACAATGCTTAACGGCATTTCTTACAGATCTTAAAGGCGGTGAGCTGGCAGAATCTTTAGCACGCTGGGCGAAATACTTAGCGGTATTTCGTCTGTCTTTACGTTCTGAGTTCAAATTCCGCCGAGGTCGACTTTGCCATTCATCCTTTCGGGGTCGATTAAATAAGTACCAGTTACGCACTGGGGTCGATATAATCGACTTAATCTGTTTGTCTGTCCTTGTTTGTCCCCTCTGTGTATAACCCCTTGTGGGCAGTAAAGAAATAGGCATTTCTTACAGATCTTCGCGCTCTGAGTTCAAGCCACGCCGATGTTGACTTTATCTTTCATCCTTTCGTTGTCTACAAAATAGAGTAGTCAAGTTCTGCGATCGGTGCTATGGATGTGCACATTCCCCACCAAAAGTATTCCTTGCTTTGAACACTGCAACGGGCCGGTGTCCAGTTTAGAATAATGTGAAATAAGCCATAAACGGGCGACTGCCATTCTAAGTAACAGAGCTCAAGAAAAAGACATATTTTGTTGTATATATACATTTTTTAAACATATCTTCACTGCAACATAACAAAGCTTTTTCCATTTCTTTCGCCTTTATATAATTTATCTGCCTCACCGCTTATTTATTCATATGTCCCATGATAAATGTATAACGCATTGTATTGAATTCTATATTTTGAGTCCCTGAGGTTAATACAAATTATTATTATAATTATTGTCGTTATTAGTATTGCTATCGTTATTATTTCTATTACTATGATTACTGCGGTTTTGTTTTTAATACTAATGTAAAATGCTATTGCGAATTATATTCATTTTCCTAATGTGAATATAACTACAGTTAATATGACGGCCACTAATACGATTAGCACAAATACCACTTCAACCATTGAAATCTGTGTTACATTTTTGTTCTGTTTTTAATTTCTAAAAATTATTATATTAGAATTGCTAACAGGAATATAAAATTTAATATGATTCGACAAATAAATAACGATATATGTGCGTCTGTACGGCTAGGTGTAACATTGAATCTATTCTATGCATATACGCATGCAATATAAACACATATACACATACACAAACACCCAGACAAACACATACGCATACAAACACACGCACACTCGCAATTTTTAAATACATATACACATGTATATATATATATATATATATATATATATATATATATATATATATATATATATATATAAACACACATACACATGGACTAACACCCAGACAAACACGTACACATACACACACACACACACACACACATATATATATATATACCTATATATATATATATATATATATATATATATATATATATATATAAGTACAGATACTTCCATACATACACATGTATATATATATATATATATATATATATATATATATATATATATATATATATATATGTGAATCGGGACATACACAAATATTCATATATTTTTCATATAGCATTCAATTTTTTTTTTTTTGTATTTATTCATTTATTCATTTTTAATCGTTTGATTCTGCTTTAATTCTACGCAAGTAGAAAGATTGCATTTGAGATTTAATATAAATACGGAAAATTAGAATTACATAACTTGTTGCATGTACGCATATAGCCACAAGAGAACACGGGAGCATAAATAAAGGACTATATACATATATATATATAAATATATATATATATATATATATATATATATATATATATATATATATATATATATATATATATATATATATATATATATATATATATATATATATATATATATATATATATATATATATACATATATATATATATATGCATATATATATATATATATATATATATATATATATATATATATATATATATATATATATATATATACACATACACATACAGATATATATATGCATATATACATATATATATATATCCGTATATATGTATACATATATGTTTGTATGTGTATATATACACTGTGTGGAGAAAGAGTAAGAAAGAGAGTGAGAGAGAGAGAGATGAAGGGGGAGAGAAGAAACACACACAAGAGACAGAGAAATAGATATTGTTTCTATCTACTTTTCCGTTAAGAGCCTCCGGAACTCGAAAGAGCGCGGAACCGAATCAAACCGTTTTAAATAATACATACATATATACATACATACATACATACATATATATATATATATATATATATATATATATATATATATATATATTAGACAAAATGAGATAACAAAGCCATAGCTGTGAGTAGGTTTTCAGGTCACTTATAAGGAAAAAGATATAGATATAGTCTTAAAGTTGTTTCGAAGTTACTATGGATATCCCTATGGATATACAGCGAGGGATCACTCTCTTTCTCTCTCGCTCTTCTCTCTCTCTCTCCCTCTCTTTATATATATGTAAATATATATATATATATATATATATATATATATATATATATATATACATATATGTGTGTGTGTATGTGTCTGTCTGTCTGTCTGTCTGCCAGTGTCTGTTCGCCCACCATCACTTGACCACCGATGTTGGTGTGTTTACATCCCCGTAACGTAACGGTTCGGCGAAAGAGACCGATATAATAAGTATTACGCTTACAAAGAATAAGACGTGGGTAGATTTGCTTGACTAAAAGGTGGTGCAGCAACATGGCCGTAGTCAAATGACTGAAGCAAACAGAAAGATGAAAGGCAAAGGCGACATCTATGGAATTTGAACTCAGAACGTAAAGACGGACGAACTCCCGCTAAGCATTTTGCTCGGCGTGCTAATAATTCTGTTAGCACACCGCATCACTCCTGTTAAATATTCCATTCTGTTATAAGTACAAGGCTTGAAATTTTGTGGGAGGAGTGTAGTCGATTACATCAACCCCAGTGTATCACTGACACTTAATTTATCGACCCCCAAAAAGGATGAAAGGTGCAGTCAACCTCAGTGGAATGTGAACTCAAAATGTAAAGACGGAAGAAATACCGCTGAGTAATGTTGTCCGGCGTAATAAAGATTGTGTCAGCTTGTCCCCTTACCCTATTAAATAATAAAACTCATGTAACATGGTATTAGAAAATAACTTCGTTATATTCTGAGTTTAAATTCCATCGAGGTCAGCCCGATTTTCATCCCTTTGGGGTTGATATAATCACAAACCAACTATAAACTTCCGTCGTTTTAATCAACCTATCCAATATCCTCAAACTTACTGTGCGACAAACGGGCAAGGGGCCGATGTCCCGTTCAAGGAGTATGCTGTGGTGTCACTTACTTATAAGCGACACAAATCAAGGTACGGCACTTACAAGTCCCAGGGCTCGAGAAGCAAGTGACTGTGTGTATGTGCGTGTGCAATATATATATATATATATATATATATATATATATATATATATATATATATATATATGTGTGTGTGTGTGTGTGTGTGTGTGTGTGTGTGTGTGTGTGTGTGTGTGTGTGTGTGTGTGTGTGTGTGTGTGTGTGTGTGTGTGTGTGTGTCGTGGCTGTCAGACAATTTCTGTGACCACATCACCCATAACATCTGGCGACTTAACTCACCAGACTGCATCCCCATTGACTATTATATGTGGGGCGCAGTTGAGCGTGAGACCAACAAAATTCCTTTTTAACACCAAAGATGAATTAAAGGCAAGAATTATGGCAACATTCACCAACTTAAATAAGGACCCTTTTGAAGAATTGCAGGAAATTCCGAAGTTGTCTAGGGGGCCGTGGTTGACGCAATGGCGATTCTATTGAATGAATTAACTCAAAATAATTTTATGTAATTTTGGTAAATATATCTGTTAAAATGTGATATCAGTGGTATTTTCTTTTTTGCGCAATTTAGACGAAAGTTAATTAAGCGCACCCTGTTCATATATATATATATATATATATATATATATATATATATATATATATATATCATAGTCCAGACTCAAATATTTTTTTTGCCCTTGTAAAGGACCTTAGTTAGGAGTATGATAACAATAGAGACAATTCTTGCTTCAGGTAATAATAGAGTATTAGAATGAAATATAATAATGTGTCTAAATTAAATAGCCTCTAGGAAATACAATTATGCTATACATATATATATATATATATATATATATATATATATATATATATATATATATATATATATATATATATATATATATATATATATATATATATATATATATATGTAGCGAAATATAGTCATAGCCTATTATATAAAAGTTCGTCGGTCACAGGTCTGAGTCTTTACTTTTCACAGGAATTATACATACGTACACCTGTGTGCGCGCATACATCCACATATATACAAACACACGCACATAAACATATATATGGCACACAGACGTATATGTATGTGCGTATGTGCAGGGTTGTGTGTGTGTGTATATGATTGTAGAGGTATAAAAGTTTTGAACAATTCTACAATCGTATTTTTAATAAATATATATTTAACCTTGTGAAATCATAGCCCGCTGATTACACAAGAGAATGTAAGCAACTAGAATGAAACTTCAAATCGATTAATTTTGTCTCTCAGTAATATCTTGTCAGAATCTCTTAGTGCTAATAAAAAATAGTATGTCAATTGATATAAAATATATAAGGAAATTCATGGCAGATTTAAGTACCTTCACATTACAGTACAAAGATGACCAGTCTATATATGTTTCCAAGCTAGCAGAACCTTGGAAGTAATAATGAATCAACGAGGGGTATTCCACTAGCCACTAATCAGGCCGAATACACCTTAGTTAAATGAAGGTTACATAGTCGTCAACTTATCACGCAGGAAATTTGATCTAAAGTGAGTGGTCGCATGTATAGCAAACTTAGTTTCTAACGGTAACTATGAAATAACTTCTTTTAGCTTATCAGACTTCAATATGGGAATAATTTACAAACTTGTTCCGCCTGATTTTTTTTAATACCTTCTATGGTCTCTTCGACGATTATGTAACATTCTTGGATCTTACATTTACATATAATTTTTAATATATATATATGTGTGTGTGTGTGTGTGTGTGTATGTGTGTGCGTGTATGTGTGTGTATGTGTGTGTATGTGTGTGTGTGTGTGTGTGTGTGTGTGTGTGTGTGTGTGTGTGTGTGTGTGTGTGTGTTACACGAGAAAGGCCATTGACAAAACGATTTACAGAAAGGATTCATTATGTGATGCCCTTACATGACTTTTAAGTCCAGCCAAACTTTTACACATTTTATTAAATACTGGACAATTGTGCTGGCTAGCAGGAATAACAGGTGCCACCATATGCACTCTCTTAACATGTCTTTTCAGACCTAGAAAACATGTCCTATTCAGATCTAGAAACGGAGTTATTGTATGCATAATATGTTATTTAGACAGATCGGAATATTGAAATACCTCACATTACGCACTCTGTTTCAGCTCACGATCTCAGATCAAGTCACCTCCTATGCAAGTACATCTCCGCAATATACATACATACATGCATACGTATATATATATATATATATATATATATATATATATATATATATATATATATAATGATAAGCAAATGTAAGATCCAAGCATCCAGATGTAGGAAGTTCGTGTATATATAAGTATATGTATATATCTTAATATATAAATCTGAAATTGTTTGTTTGTGTGAAGCCTTTTTCAAAGTTTATAGAAATCCACATTTTCCACTTTTTCGTAAAAATGTTTACATCAATGGAATTTTCTCGATGTGAACTTTCCAGTGCAATAATTAGATTTTTAAAATTCCGTTTACTTTGTGTGATTTAAGGGAGATTTGGCTGTTGTTTCTAGCAACTTTTATATTTCATCCCTTCTACCTGGAACACATTTCTTACACACGCGCTCAACATAAAAATATAGAGAGTAAGAGTTAAAGAAGGAGGAGGAGAGAGAGAGAAAGTGATACATACAACGTCATAGATTAAACTTTCATCTCAGTATTCTTTACCTATTTTTCATAACATAGATACGTAAAAACACACACAACCACACATACATGACCTGTGACAACAACATACACATTGCTCTCAATCTCTATTCATTTCTCCCCCTATTGCTCTCTCGCTCTCTCAAACGTATACACGTGCAATTAAACACAATCATTCACATCGTGGTATATTTACAAAACATTGATGGCGTAACTACAGAGTTGTATCCCCCAACTTTGGAAGGTCAAAACTTTCATAAAAATGAATATTTTTTTATGAAATTGTCTATGCATATATTATTTATTATGTAGACTCCAAATATACAAAAATTTTCGGAAAAGTGATTTGGAAGAGGGTGGGGTACAATATTCGGAAATTCCTCTTAACTTTCATGAAATTTTGTACAAATGTACCTTGATGTATGTACATTTCAAGCATGTAGGAAGTTTGAAGGAAACAACTGCAGGTTATTTTTGAGAAGTGTTCCCCACTTGGTGGTGTTTCGGAGCAAGTCGTCCATATTTGTTTCATTTTTCTCTATTATGTGCTTATGTGCATCCTTAGATTTCTAATGAAGTAATAGGCAGTGAAGAGAAGCAGTCATAAGAAAACTTTTAACTACCCCTATTCCTTTCTCTCCCCCTCTCTACCTCTTCCCCTCTCGCTCTCTCAAAAGCATACACGTGCAAGTACACAATCATTCAGTAAAATATAACTCATGTTCGTCAATGTTTTGTAAATTTACCACGATTTTCACTAGGGTGTTAGGGTTAGGGTTTTAGGGTTAGGGTTAGGGTTTAGGATTACTGTTACGGTTACGTTTTTTAGGGTTAGTGTTAGGGTTAAGGGTTAGTGTTAGGGTTAGTGTTAGGATTAGGTTTAGGATTAGGGTTGGACAATCGTGCGGGTGCTAATCTGAAAAATTACAGATATGTGAAAAGTACCGACCCTGCCATCTATTATAACTTTTGTTGTTCTGTTTAATATATACATAGATTATGCCTCCAAAGAAGAGAGTTTGGTGGGGAAAGACAGCAACCGGTTTAAAATGACAGCCACAGACTGCAGCAATTCACCACATTCCAGTAGCTACTTTGAACATAATGCAAAATGGTGCATCAACACCTTCTGCCCATTCTGATAGAATTCTGGCAAAACTGTTTAGCAACAGATCGCCAGCAATTGTTTCATTACAAATTGCCATCCTAGCTCCTGTGAAAAGGGATTACCCTGCTATGTATTATCAGGGCAGCGCAAAAAGTTGTTTTGCACAAGCATTTCTATAGCCAAATACACGGATGAAATTTACGTATGCCTAATAATTTTACCAAAACAGCCTTCAGACTTTCCCTATTAATTTCATCGTCTTTTGAATTATGAACATATTTACATCATAAGGGTTTTTTCGTTGTAAGGCTTTCTTTTTTAGTTGATTTTCAGCTAGCAAGACTTATCGTAGATGGCATAATATGTCACACCCGGACATATACTGCTAGTATATGTATATACACAAACATATATATGGGTGGGTGTGTGTGTGCGTGTTCACGTTAATAAACATGCATATGTGTCTAAAGCTGTATAAATGTATGTATAAATATTTATGTACATCGACACAGACGTATGTGTATGTGTATGTATTCAGGTATAAACGTACACCCTATACTTATATATCTCCACATATACTTATATGACGCAAAGGATGCAGTTTATATTTCAATGCAAACTGGGAACAACAACAACAACAACAACAACCATATACATTATAAATATTACAATGCAGATCAATGGAAATATAGGTGTACATGAGCCGACGGGTAAAATGCTGTACTTAAATGACAAAATAACTGTTTTCATGAAAATTAAACTTTCCACGCTTGCGCCTAAATTTGTAAATCAGATTATATATAGCTTGATTTCGGGTTTACAAGTTTATGGGTTTTTATTTGTCAGGAAAATTTCAATTAAAACATTTTTTGCATTCTATTACTGACATTAGTTTATGGCAATGTGCAATGCATTTTGAGTTCTGTTTTACGAGAATTTTCGATAATTTCTTTACGAATGGACGCAGTTGATTCACATTATACAACTTGCGTGCGGTCGGTGTATTTTAACTTTCGGAGTTTCATGTATTTATGGCATTCACTTTGTGTCTAAATTGTTCTATAGCTTCGTGTAATATCTTGTTTGTATACGCATTGTTGATCAATGTTTATTTTATACATTTTGTGTATTGATTCGTTTCTGGAGGATAATCTAAATTCTCATTTAAGTAGAGATTTTGCCACTGACATGTTGTGACTGTATTGACATTGACGGCCTCCATATAAGTACAGACTATTATTTGAGGTTAAGGTGTAGAGAAATTTGATAGACATCTTATTTTTATCTGAATATATCTAGAAATCAAGTTATTGTATGTGTAATATATTATTTAGACAGATCGGGATATTGAAATACCTCACATTGCGCACTTTATTACTACATTAATCGCTGGATATCTGCAATTAAATCACTCACTGTATCTGGTGATATATTGTACATTCTTGCCTTTGCATCACTTTCTCTTCTTTTGTAAGGTAGCAAAACACTATAAACGGGGCCGCTATTGCCAAACCCACGCTTATTCTATCCCAGTGCTTGTACCAATGGCATTGTCAGCAGCGAACGATGTTTTGTTATATGAAATACAATTTCTTGCGATGTTTGTGTAGAAAGAAGATAGCTTCCGAAATACATGGTTCTGAGTTCAGTCCAACGGCGTGACGCATTGGTAATCTACCTTCCACTTTAGCGTCGGGGAGTGTGAGTGGATTTGCTGCACTGAAACTGTGATAAGCCCATCCTACAGACACACACACACACACACACACACACACACACACACATATCAGGGACAAAATCCAAAATTACAGGTAAAAAATAAATTAAAATCAATTTA
>NC_142932.1:28593222-28600722 GCF_046866305.1 Octopus bimaculoides
GGAGAAATACTGCAAAGCATTTTGTCCCACGCGCTAATTGTGATAAAAACATATGAAAAACTGTTCTGTGCGAATTTTTATGAAATGAAAAATTCGTTGAACTTAAAATTCAAATAAAAGAAATTAATAACTGAAGAACAAACAATAAATAACTGGGGAAATTATATTCATCAAGGTTAGTGCCAATCGCAGTAATGCTTTATACTTTATAACTCTCTCTCACCATCGACGTTGTTGTGCATCTATAATTTTCAAAATCATCTCCTATGACTCGTGACATCGCCGAAGGATGTTTTTTAAATATTTAAGTCCATTAGCCGGGCTTTGTTTTGCCACAGGTTTTACTTTCCTTGTAATAGTCAAAACTACATTAAAACTCATCATTTAAATGGCTGCTGTGTTGATAGTAATTCGTATATTTTCTATCCGTCTTTTTCGTCTCGTATGACGAAAATGAATTTGTAGATTTTTAAACATGAGATAAATTATTAGTTTGAAACATTATGTTGCAAAAATATCAATGTGGCAAAAAGATATCAGAAAGTTGTTCGGTTCAATGCATTATTAAATTATTAATTCCACTGAATTCACAATTTCAGTAAGACAAGTTATTTCCGCCTGTAAATAACTCCTTCATCAAGGTTCATATGGATTGTATTACTTCAGATATTCTGTTGTGTAATTGTGGTATGTTGGAAACTTACATTTTGAATTTTAAATAGATAGAAAAAGAACAAAAATAGTGTTAGCACAAATTAAGATACAAAATGGAGTGATAAAACTTGTGTTTCTTTCCCTGTCTCCACAAGTTAGTGTTATCAAACTAACGCATGGGTCATGACTTTGGTACGACGTCGTCTCTTCACAATTTGTCACGTTTAACGGCAGAAATTGGAGAGATAGTGAAATGGATATAATGAGCAATAGATTGTCTTTGGATGGGATCCGCAAGAACATGCAGGTTTATTAATTTTTAAAAGCTACGAAATTACGTTAACATTTTACTCCATCCTAAGAGTAGAGATGAATGGAAAAGTTGTTGTGATGCACAGCAAAAACCTCTAAGGCTACACTTGTGAAAACAATAGACGCTTGAACGATGTCTAACCAGAAGGGAAGATGGGGCGGTGTAGAGAAGAGAATAACGGATAACTCTACAGATCGCAACAAAGGTATTCTTCTCCAGAAGCTGCTTCTACAAATCACCTTGGAATATGATCCACTCGCAAGAGGAGCTAATGATGTAGTAAAGCACCAAGACCTTTGCCTCACTGACCAATACATCTCACTCCATTTTCTCCAGATGACGGGGAGATGTAAAATAGCACACACACACATATACCTTACAAACACACACGCACGCACGCACACATGCACACACGGACGCGCGCGCACACACATACACATATATATACATATATATATACATATATATGTATATATATACATATATATATATATATATATATATATATATATATATATATATATATATATATATATATATATATATATATATATATATATATATATGGGTGGCTATATATATATGTATGTATGTACATTCCTATGCCTAACAGTTATGTGTATTATATGTATATATACATATATATATATGTGTATATGTGTGTGTTTACATAGACATACACACACACACACACGCATATAGGTAAGCACACATAGATATACACACATTCACATACATACGGACTAAAATATACTTACACAAATATGTTTTATTAACGTGTCCACTATTTTAATTTATATTCAATATATTTATTTCTTGTTTTACTTATTTTTGAATCTGTGATATATTCGGATATTCAAGATTTTCTGATAATATTACCATTTTCCAAACATTTCTCGCCATAAAAATTAAGTAATTTATACCCGCATCATATAGAACAATGTATCTTATTTCTCAATATCTTTCATTCCAATAGTCTACTTAATTTCTCATTCATTTTATATTGGTGGCATTGTATGTGGAATTAAAGAATAATGAATTGTATTCTAGCATCACAATCTCCATCAATGAAATCGTGGGTAAATTCAGTAAGTTCTTAGGATTAACAACCTGGTACTGCTTTCTCTGTCTTCATTTTAATATATCATTTAAATAACATACCGTTGGGAAAAAAGATTGTTGAGAGGAGATAAGATAAAGATATTTATCTTTGCATATTTTATGGGGTTTGTTTTTTTAGATTTATTTTTGCTGTTATTTGCTAAACTTCATTCTTGTGTATATTTCTTTGTAGCTTGAACTGAACGCGTACACGCATATACACACGCATACACAGACGTATACACACACACGCGCACATATACACAAACATATACCCCAGTAATCACGCATAAGGGACGACATTGTTGTTGTTGCTGTTGTTGTTAATTGTTGTAGTGGTGGTGGTGTTGGTGGTGGTAGTCGTGGTGTTCGAGGTGATGTGGCGGTAATGGTGGTCGAAGAGGTGGTGGTTGTGGTGGTTGTAGTGGTGGTGGTGGTGGTGGTGGTGGTGCTGTTGCTGCTGCTGCATCTACTGCTGCTGCATCTACTGCTGCTGCATCTACTGCTGCTGCTTTTACCGATGATGATGATGATGATGATGATACTATCTACATTGATGGTGATGCGTATGACGATGAGAAGGATTATCATGATGATAATGATGATGACGATAGTAATCTTGCTATTGGTTTTGTTATTTCTTGTTGATGACGATGCCGAAGACAGTTATGATGATGATGATGGTTATGGTTTCAAAAGGTTTCAAATGGTTTCAGATCTTGGGACAAGTCTAACGATATGGATTCCGAAAAAATGCAATACAAAGTCGACATCGGTGGAATTCGAACTGGTTTTCAGGCTGAGTGTCTCTCGGACTACGTTATTTTATGTGCTATATTTAAGACGTTATTCTGTAATTTGAAGTAGATTCGCCTGCTATTTTTAACATGTCGATGAAAGAAATAGATGTTCAATTGATTTTTAGTGATGATAAAGATGATGGAATTAGTGGTTAGTGGTTAGTGATTGTTATAGTGTTGACGATGAAGAGTAGCAGCAGCAGTAGCAGCTACAATACCAAGAGTAGTAACACGAAGAACTAGAACATCAAACACAACAGAATGCACAGCTGTAAGTGCATCAAAACCGAAAAACTAAAATCGAACAACTGAATTGGAAACTCTTATAATAACAAAAAAAATTGCAGCAGAAAAATAGTTTCCTACCGCCACCGCAACCAAAAGAAGCCCTAAAATATTCTTAAGTCCAACGAAACCCAACTGCACACGTGTACATTAAAATACATATATAACACATATACACGCGTATTTCATTCTTCGTATTCAGGAGTCACAGTCTTTGGGATTACGTTGTGCAACGACGTTAAGACCAGGCGCTCTCGAGAAGCAATTCTCTGTACGAAGAATAGAAAAGCGTGAAAGAAAACTATCGACAAACCCACAAGCTGTAAGACAGAAGGCTCGACGCTTTGAGAGGAAGCGCATTGAACAGATATCAACTACTACAAAACATACACAGAACCGTCTGCAGAAATGTCACAATTACAACATCAAAATAAAGAAACAGACGAGGAAGGAAAAGCAATAACTTCAATATAACAAACAGTTTCAGTCAAACATACAACCAGTCACCATCAACTGTATTGAGATATTAAATAATAAGGATGAATTAAAACGTGCCAGTCGGGGGGATTTTGAACAGCTCTTGAAAATCAATTCATACACACAGACACCTACAAGACAATGAAGAGAAACTATTTTATATGATATAAGAAACCATGAGGGAAAAAAAAAAACATTTTAAAGAGGACGGAAGAGTCACTTTACTTAAATTTTCGGCAGACAGAATTATCTGCCCTTTTCTAAGACTGACGTGGATGGTCACTAGCACTTTCCCTTCGACCAACATAGCCGTGCGAAGACTAGAATGTATTTGCGTGAGTGGCCTGGCATGAAGTCCGATGAAAGGTCACTTGCTCGAAGATATACGTAGATCAGTCAACAAGATCAGATTACCACACTGCTTACTCATGGTTTAAAATATTCCTTCATTAACCCCATTGCTTCTCAGCCAACATATACACTATGTGTATATTTACATGATTGCTTTATATAGAGTTTGTTTAGCAAACAGCGTACGTAACACATTTTCTTTACTCTTACTTCATATATATTTTGACCCCACTCAAAAAAGATGGGTGAATAAATTATTTCTTTACTCTCTTTACTCATTTTAGTCATTTGACTGCGGCCATGCTGGAGCACCGCTTTTAGTCGAGCAAATCGACCCAGGACTTATTTCTGTAAGCCTAGTATTTATTCTATCGGTCTCTTTTTGCCGAACCGCTAAGTTACGGGGACGTAAACACACCAGCATCAGTTGTCAAGCGATGGTGGGCGGACAAACACAGACACACAAACACACATATATATATATATACATATACATATATACGACTGGCTTCTTTCAGCTTCTGTCAACAAGATCCACTCACAAGGCTTTGGTCGGCCCGAGGCTATAGTAGAAGACACTTGCCCAAGGTGCAACGCAGTGGGACTTAACCCAGAATCATGTGGATGGTAGGCAAGCTACTTACCACATAGCCACTCTTGCGCTTATATATATATTTTTATATATTTTTCGATAAATTTGTTTGAGTATATAATAAAATATGATTAGCTATGATTATGTGTCTGTGTATATATATGTGTGTGTACGTGTGTACGTGTGTGTGTGTGTGTGTATGTCTTTCCCCTTACCCTGTAAATATTTACCTCTTTGAGGAAAATTAACTTTTCTTTGATAATAACTTATACAGAGGTTACCTCGTTAGCTTGAGGTCACAATTCTTTATGATAAGCGATAGGAGTATATGCGTGTATTTACGTTATTATATTATGCAATTAACAAATGATTTCGTTTGTTAATTGCAACAAAGATAGATTTTTGTTGTTGTTTTATTAATCTTTAATCTTCAAACAGTTAACTTGACACAGTTAAAATATACGTGACTCCTTTCTATGAAGTTCTAAGAAAACACAGAAGCACTTATTCAGTCAGCTAACCAGACAGAAAAAATATATAGCAACATATAATCACGAGAATTCTACGAGATCGCTGTTATGATTTTTTTTCCCAAGAGTTAACTTAATGAAAGGATTTTTCCTCTTACGGTTAAGGTAAGTTGGTGTGTCAAAAGGAAATGAACTATCTAATATTTTGAGTAGGATACTTCTTTGGGGAAATATACCTGATTGAAAATGAAAAACAGAAAATAATAACGCCAGGCTTTGTCTAGGGACACAAGCATAATAATGGTTGTATAGTATGAATTCACACGTGATTTATGATTTGTAGTTCACTACCTCCAACTAACAATCAGTGTATCGCATTAAAATGTTTTTATTGCAAATTACCCCAGGGTATTTGCTTGTTGTTATTGTTTCGTTGTTCTATGTTGCTGCGTTTGTTGTTTTATTTATTTATTTGTTTATTTGTTTGTCTATTTATTTATTTATTTATTTTATTTAATCTTTCTCAAATGTCAGATCTTTCGAAAGCTGGTGCTCACATTTAAACTGGCCAAAGAACTATACAAGAGACAGTAAATTCTACGACAGACATGGCTGGTCAACATATGGCAGTGTCGAGAAACAGAACGGAAGTTAAACAGTTGATGATGACGACGACGACGATGACGACGACGACGATGACGACGATGAAGAACATGAGGTGGTGTTTGTTGGTGGTGGTGGCGGCAGTGGTGGTGGTGGTGGTGGTGGTGGCAGTGGTAGTGGTGGTGGTGGCGGCAGTGGTGGTGGTGGTGGTGGTGGCGGCAGTGGTGGTGATGGTGGTGGCGGCAGTGGTGGTGGTGGTGGTGGTGGCGGCAGTGGTGGCGGCAGTGGTGGTGGTGGTGGTGCAGTGGTGGTGATGGTGGTGGCGGCAGTGGTGGTGGTGGTGGTGGTGGCGGCAGTGGTGGTGGTGGTGGTGGTGGCGGCAGTGGTGGTGATGGTGGTGGCGGCAGTGGTGGTGGTGGTGGTGGTGGCGGCAGTGGTGGCGGCAGTGGTGGTGGTGGTGGTGCAGTGGTGGTGATGGTGGTGGCGGCAGTGGTGGTGGTGGTGGTGGTGGCGGCAGTGGTGGTGGTGGTGGTGGTGGTGGTGGTGGTGGCAGTGGTAGTGGTGGTGGTGGCGGCAGTGGTGGTGGTGGTGGTGGTGGCGGCAGTGGTGGTGATGGTGGTGGCGGCAGTGGTGGTGGTGGTGGTGGTGGTGGTGGTGGTGGCAGTGGTGGTGATGGTGGTGGCGGCAGTGGTGGTGGTGGTGGTGGTGGCGGCAGTGGTGGTGGTGGTGGTGGTGGCGGCAGTGGTGGTGGTGATGGTGGTGGCGGCAGTGGTGGTGGTGGTGGTGGTGGCGGCAGTGGTGGTGGTGGCGGCAGTGGTGGTGGTGGTGGTGGTGGCGGCAGTGGTGGTGATGGTGGTGGCGGCAGTGGTGGTGGTGGTGGTGGTGGCGGCAGTGGTGGCGGCAGTGGTGGTGGTGGTGGTGCAGTGGTGGTGATGGTGGTGGCGGCAGTGGTGGTGGTGGTGGTGGTGGCGGCAGTGGTGGTGGTGGTGGTGGTGGTGGCAGTGGTAGTGGTGGTGGTGGCGGCAGTGGTGGTGGTGGTGGTGGTGGCGGCAGTGGTGGTGATGGTGGTGGCGGCAGTGGTGGTGGTGGTGGTGGTGGTGGTGGTGGCAGTGGTGGTGATGGTGGTGGCGGCAGTGGTGGTGGTGGTGGTGGTGGCGGCAGTGGTGGTGATGGTGGTGGCGGCAGTGGTGGTGGTGGTGGTGATTGGGTTGATTGTGATAGCATCAATTAACTTACCCGCACCACACCCAATTAGCCATCATTGTTAAAACCTCTGTATCTAATTCATTCTAAACATGACCATCACACTTTTATTCCATGATTCTTTGCCATTTTCAAGTCTGTTATTTATCGTAGATATTCTCTAACGTTTACCCCCGCCGCATCATGCTGGTTCCGTATCCCTTTGAGCAACATCAAATTCACTCGTCCATCCCCAGACACTCTCCAAGCTTTCCTATCATTTATAAATTCTCTTGCGTCTCTCACTCCAACACCTCTGACCACCAAAGCTTTCCTCACTCCATCCATCCACCCAGACCGCTGCTGATATTGGGGTTGCATCTTATGCCTTGACCCGAGCATTGACCGTGGCTCGCCTTTTTGAGCTGGGAAATGAATGGGATGCCTGGTGTGTGCCATGTTGTGGAAACCCCTCTTAAAGAAATTGGGAAATAGGCCTGGGTATATATAAAGACACATTTTCTAACGACCGCGACTCCTAGACTTATAAGCTCAAAGAAAAAGGATTGATTTCGAATTCTGGCTAAAGGCCAGCAATTTTTGGAAGGGGTCTATTGATTAAATGAACCCAGGGCCTCCCTGATATTTATTTCATTGATCCCGAAAGGATGA
>NC_142932.1:28605722-28610722 GCF_046866305.1 Octopus bimaculoides
ATATATGTATACATACACACACACACACACACACACACACACACATATATATATATATATATATATATATATATATATATATATATATATGTATATATATATATATATGTATGTATGTATGTATACATATATGTATGTTTGTATACATATATATATATATATATATATATATATATATATATATATATATATATATATGTGCATGTGTATATATATATATATGTGTGTGGGGGTGCGTTTGGGTGTGTGCTTGTGAGTGTGTGTGTATGTATATACGTATGTATATACATATGTACAACCAAAGATATATCTTTTAACTATTATGTTTGTACGTGTACACTGTACATCCTTAGCTTACTGAAAATGATTTTATCTGATAAGGAAACGCTAACTTCTATTGCTGCTGTATTCCTCTTACATACTTTTTCTATCTTTACATAACACGAACATTGAATTATTGATTTTCTTTTCGTTTTAACTTCAAGTACAAAATTATGTGAAAAATTGAAAATCCACAATGGTTCATTCACAGAAATAATATACGTACACTATTTCAGTATAAAACATAGGATTGTATTAGCCATTTATAGGTGATTGACCTACGTTGCATAATATGTATTGTATAAATTATTTTTCTAGGAAAGTCAGACATTCATTGGTTTTGTTTCATCCTCACTCTTTTTTACATTATTTACTAGGCACCAGTTTGGGGATATTTTTGCCGCAAAGTGGATACATGTTGTTGAAAATTTTCCAGGAAAGCGTAGAATAGCACTAATGTTGCCACTATAATGCTAACATGTATATACATACATATATACATGCTACTACTACTACTACTACTACTACTGCTACTACTACTACTACTACTACTACTACTACTACTACTACTACCAATACTGTTTCTACTGCTGTTGCTGCTATTGACTCTTTTAAGCTGTCATGCGCCTAAATTTATGGAAATGCTCAAATTTGATAATACAGTCTATTTGCTGAGTCACATGCCTATATCTTTGTAAAACTGTAAAATAAATCTATGGAATAGAGTTGTATCTATTTTTTTTCTATCTATTTATTTATTTAAGGTTTTTCTTTTATATTTCATTTTTAGACAAATGTCAACTTCCTTCAATGTTTTAAGAAAGGAACTAGAAATTTGGATCGAATGCATTTAGCAGAGTAAACTGAACAAACACCCACTAAGTTAAATTGGTTGGTAATGGTGTTTAATTGATATAGGTTTAATTCAATCCCCCTGTGTCTCAGGTGTGAAATATTAGTATAGTTGACTTAATGTGAACTTGAGTACCAAACAGGAGATCAGGATTTTTCATCCTAATCTTAGTAGGATTTTGTTTTCTCATCCAAAGTTCTGGCATTTAGCGCACAATTTATGAAACAAGCTAAGGTGGAAGTTGTTACTATTTTTAGGCATTTTACTATTTTCAGCATTTCATCTGGGGTTTTGCATTCGAAGTTCCATTTCCGCTCAGACTGCCATTGCCTTACATCCTTTCGATAGAATGACTACCTGTGCAACACTACGGTGGATGTAATCGACTTACCGATATCCTTATTTGCTAGCGCTTTTCTAAAATTTAAACTCAACCTCATCGAACAGGCCTATGATCAAATGCTTTCCAGCTAACGCATTTCAGGTTCCTATCTTCCTAAATGTACTACTATCTAAGACTCCATTCTCTAATGTATCCAATCTTTCTTCCTTTTTTATTTCTTTTTAACACAGATGTTAAAAAGAGAAAACACCATACAAAATCCCCTCATTGCCTCCATTTACTGTAAGTAGGGACCGTGAGTGATTAGTAATTTACAGTTGCATACTGAATTTTTCTTGTGGAATTAGCAAATGCTCCACCAGTTTGGTGTCTTGGTTTCAACTCTTACAAGGAAAATCGGTATCTGCAATAACTGTAGTGTATGCAAAATAGGTTGTTATGCAACAGATAAACACTAATCATGACTATTTTATTTTTATAACTTACAAAGTGTTTTGCAAAATCAATAACGTTTCTGTATATCAAGTTTGTCATTCAGATATTGAATCGAGATTTCGCCAATAGAAAATGATATGGTTGCCAGCCATTTTTTCTTAAGTTTTAATTTCTAATTGTTTTTCCTTAGCTCTAGGTGAGCCCTGATTGAGCATACTTTCATTCAAGATATCGTAGCAGAGACCGTCACGTTTTCTTTTTGTAAGTGTAATCGTTGAACAATATTTATCAAATATTTCCTTCCTTGTTAAGACAAGTAGTTGACTTAGAATCTAAAATTGCAGGTGGTGGCACCCTAGTACATTTAGTGATAGTAGTAGTAGTAGTAGTAGTAGTAGTAGTAGTAGTAGTAGTAGTAGTAGTAGTAGTAGTAGTAGTTGCTGCTGATGATGATGATGATGATGATGATGATGATGATGATGATGATAATGATGATGGTGATGATGATAGTGGTGGTGATGGTGACAGTTTTGGTGGTGGTGGTGGCGGTGTTTTTCATCTTCGGATTATTCTTCCTGATCCTGATGATCTCACTGGTTTTCTCGCTAATGTCGACGATGGCGATGACGAGAACAACGATGATGATGACAATGGCGATGACGACGACAACGACGATGACCACGACGACGACAACGATGATGATGATGATGCCAATAATGATTATTATGATGATGATGATAGTGATGGAGTTGGTAATGATGAAGTTGATTGGCACTAATTACTCTCTTGCCAAATTAAAATTTTCACATTTAATTTGTCTGTAGGAATCCTTGATGTTATCCTCCTTATGCAGAAGGTCAGTTTTATAGATATTCTCACTTTTGGTAGAAGGTAGTTACGTTTCTAATTATTTAACGAGTGCCGCTTCCAGAAAAATGTGTTCCGCTAAATTGACTTTACTTTGATACTCCATGTTACGACAAAGTCCTGAAGTGGTGATCCAACAAACCAACGACTTTCAAGCCTCAAATTATTATATCAAGACTGAGGGAAAGAGGGAGAGAGAGAGAAAGAGGAAGAGAGAGAGAGAGAGAGAGAGAGAAACAGACAGTGATAGAAACAGACAGGGAGAGACAGAGCGAGACAGGGAGAGAAAGAGAGAGAGAGAAACAGGCAAACAGACAGCGGCAGAAAGAGGCAGGGAGAGAGAGCGCGCAAGTGAGAGACAGAGCGAGACAGACAGAGAAAGAGAGAAAGAAAGAGAGAGAGAGACAGAGACAGACAGACAGACAGACAGAGACAGATGAAGAAAGAGAGTGAGAGAAAGAAAAAGAGAGCGAGACTGACAAAGAGAGAGAGACAGACGGACAAAAGAGACAGAAAAAGACACAGAGAGACAGTGAGAGATAGTGAAAAGACAAACAGAGAAAGCGAGACAGAGAAAGAGAGAGAGACAGGGAGAGTGAGGAGATTTTAGGTTTGAGTTGGCACAAATTCACAGCGATTCTCATAAGTCATTGAGTTGCGTAGCTACAGTTAGAAACTCTGTGTTGGTGTCGTGTATCCAGAACAAGTAAAAGACATTCAACATAATTTAGATATTAGTTTCTAACCTTGGAACAAGGCTATATTTCACATCTATATTTTTAAGAGATGAGGAATTATGTGCATTATTTACATTATTTACATTTGACGGATATTTGTCCTCATCTTGTTTGTTGTTAACACAACGTTTCGGCTGATATACCCTCCAGCCTTCATCAGGTATCTTCGAGAAATTTCGAACCTGGGTTCTCATTCCTAAAGTATTTTTCGTTGTATTATATGCCCACGGGCATATGGCGTAGTGGTTACGAGGGCAGGCTACTAACCTCAAGATTCCGAGTTCGATTTCTGAACAATAATAATGATAATAAGAAGAACAAAAACAAGATCGACTGCCCCACCCCACAAAATCTCAGGACTTGTGTCTATAGGAAAAAGTATATTGCGACAGTTATAGAATACAGAAAGAAGTGTAAAACCGATAACTATATAATCCAACCAAAATATCTCAGTTACACAAACGTAAACAGAATTACTATTTAGCCTTAAAATACATTGTACATATTCAAAGAACCTTCTTGGTTTAGTGATACGGAAGGTTTTTCTGGCATTCTTTTATTCTTCTACTTTTTTCAGTCACTTGACGTTGGCCATGCCGGATCACCACCCTTTCATCGAAGAAATTGACGCCTGGACTTATTCCTTGTAGGCCTGGTGCTTATTCTATCAATCTCTTTGCTGAACGGCTAAGTTACAGGGACGCAAACACACCAACATCGGTTGCCAAACAATGGCGATGGTGGAACAAACAAACACACACACACACACACACACACACACACCCCCCCCCCCCCACACACACACACACACACACACACACACACACACACACACATAAACATATATGTATGTGACGGACTTAGAGGTGGTGGTGATGCTGGTTGCCTGGTGCAATTTTGTGTTTTGCTGGTAAGCCGAGAGAGATCCAGCTCTGTTTCTCATATCTTCTAAGGACAGCTGCTTCTGATCTTGGCTCATGTTTTCACGATTCTGTTGATCACTATCTCTCTTATTTTGAAAATACTCTTCTCTTTGCTCCTGGCTCACTTGTTCTATCCTTTGCTGGTTTTTTACCTCCTATGCCGTAGGATACGTTACCTCTCCTCTTGGCTTATTTTGTTTCTTCTCTGTCTCACCCTCGCACGATTTTGATTCATTATTCTTTTCTACTCTAGGCACAAGGCCCGAAATTTTGGGGGAGGGGACCAGTCGATTAGATCGACCCCAATATGCAACTGGTATTCAATTTATCGACCCCGAAAGGATGAAAGGCAAAGTCGAC
This sequence comes from Octopus bimaculoides, assembly GCF_046866305.1. Classification (NCBI taxonomy): domain Eukaryota; kingdom Metazoa; phylum Mollusca; class Cephalopoda; order Octopoda; family Octopodidae; genus Octopus; species Octopus bimaculoides. The sequence goes on from NC_142932.1 coordinate 28,610,562, forward strand.
CTCAGCAGAATTTGAACTCATAACGTAAAGACAGACGAAATAGCGTTAAGCGTTTCGCCCGGCGTGCTAACGTTTCTGCCAGGTCACCGCCTTTTTATTCCTTATTACCACCCGTTGTCCCTCGTGCAACTGTTCTCTCCCTCTTCGTTGATGCTCTCGTG
>NC_142932.1:28615722-28628222 GCF_046866305.1 Octopus bimaculoides
ACTTCTTTGGAGTAGAGTGAACATAAATTTTGAAACATATGTAGGAATTAAAGGAACTTATTGATCATATGCGTTTTGCACCATTTATTATTATTCTTCATATCTATTCAAAATGCATCACTTTAACATGGAATTTCTACTCATTAACCGGGTATGATATCCCAGTTTTTGTATGATTTTTGCTACCCTGGTAACTATTAACATATTTACATTATGGAAGTTATTTCAACAAAGATAATATTAATACATACATAAATTAATATATATACAGGGTGTCCACAAAGACTGGGTACATGGTGATTAACACATACTTTAAGAAATTATTATTTTTTATATTTAATTGTTTATGCTATGATTTTATTTAATCCATGTACCCAGACCTTGTGGACACCTTGTATATATATTACTTTGCTAGATGTGGTTAAATATTGGTAAATTTCCTTGGGATTAAGGTCTTGATCTAACAAAATCGTTTGCACCCGGCCAAAATATTTATCAGCATTTCGTCTGTCTTTGCATTCTATGTTCAAATTCTACGGAAGTCGACTTTTCATTAGAATCTTTCTGTGTCGATAAAGTAAGTGCCAATTAAACACTGGGAGTCTGTGGAATCTACTAAACCCCTGTATCGCAAACTTGCTGGCCTTGTACCAAAATTTGAAACCTTCGGTCAACCTGGGTGGAGGTGTTGTAGAATGCTGAGCACAAAGCACATTTTATTGCTCGATGTTCAATAACCAACTTTGATCAGGTATTAATGTTTAGCATGCCATGTGTGGGGCTTAGATCCACGTGCACACAACGTGAAGTCGGAAGAAATACCACTAATCTTTCTCTCCCTCTGCTCGCCTTAAAATATCTATATTAATAATATTGAATAAATAAGTCGTCAACAGCTAATGTCGAAATGCAGGTTTATTGTCCAGCAGATTTGCGAATCAGCGGATTAGTTGGAATAGTTGTGCTTAGCGTCGAGAATTTGTTCCACTGAGTTTTCTTTGGATCTTGACAGGCAGATCTCTTGCAACGGCGACTGAATATAGTAAATTATTTCTGCCAACATTTATCATCATGGCCGACGAAAATATGCGACCGATCTCCGCCTGCTTTGCTCTAATCCTTGACTGTGAAGTAAGATAGATTGTTTGCAATTTATTTCCCGGTATGCCGCCTCGAATCTCCTTCGGCATAAACAGTGATTTAACGACTTCTTGCTTTACGTGTTAAGGCAGAGGAATTCCATCACGTTTCTCGCTCTCCTAATTCCTAATTATGCATATAAAATCGCTGACATCAATCAATAGACTGACAAAATGAATAACTAGGAAAGAAAATCTCATGCATTTTTTTAAATGTCTTTTTGTACGCTATGTTCACATACTGGCAGGATCGGCTTTGCCTGCCATCCTATCGAAGTAAATAAGATTAAGAACCAGTGAACCAATTGGGTCGGTATAATCTTCCGTATCAACTAGGCGGTGAGCTGGTAGAAACGTTAGCATGCCGGGCGTAATGCTTAACTGTTTACGTTCTGATTTCAAATTCCGCCGAGGTCGACTTTGCCTTTTATCCTTTCAGAGTCGATAAATTAAGTACCAGTTGCGCACTGGGATCGATCTAATCGATTGACCGCCTGCCCCAAAAAATCGGGCCTTGTGCCTAGACTGCAAAAGAAAAGAAAAAATAAGAATCTTCTGTACCAATTGCCAAAATGCGTGGCCTTATAACTATGCTAAAAAAAACAATATAAAACAACCAGTTTGTTTTAGTTATTTTTTTTTTATTCTAGCTGATCAGAATCTTTTATCTTTTATCTATTACTTGTTCCAATCATTAGACTGCGACCATACTGGAGAAACGGCTTAAAAATTTTTTAGTCGAATGAACCCAGATTTTTTTTATTATTTTGTTAAACCTGGTGTTTATTCTATCGGCGTCTTTTGACGAACCACTAAATTACAGAGTCAAACACATATCATCAAGCTTTGGCAGGGGACAATAACAGGCACAAGGATACACACACATACACACATGTATATATATATATATATATATATATATATATATATATATATATATATATATATATATATATATATATATATATATATATATATATATATATATATATATATATATATATATATATATATATATATATAATATATATATATATATATATATATTATTATTATGTATATGTATACGGCAGGTTCCTTTTGGTTTCCGCTTTCCAAAATCAGTCGCAAGGCATGGATCCGCCCGAAACTACAAGAGAGGACACTTGTGCAAGGTGCCATGGAGTGGATCTGAACCTGAAACTATGCAAGCAAGCTTCTTACCACACAGCCAGGTCTTCACCTGCTTTGTTACTTTTTTTTTTTTTTTTTTTGCATTTTTTGTCTTCTTTTCTTGTATGTTTTCATTGTTTTCGTTGACCGATTTTCAGAGGAATTGTTTATATCTTAAATAAGTATTGTCGTGAAATAAGGTTTGTGTGCCACATGTTAATTATAACGATGCAAAGTGAACAATAAAAAACAACAACTTTAGCAACAACAACAATAACAATTCGAAATGAAATATAGAGACTGCTAGATATTCAATACAATTGATATGTAACAAAAAAAAAAAGCAAAAAAAAAAACAATCGCAATTATTAAGAATGGGAAGTTACATGCGATATGAGTAAACGTTACAGATGGGAAAAAATATATTAGGAAATATGACGAGAAGGAAATGATTGATCGATTTCAAAAGAGAGAGAGAGAAGTGGTGGGGATGACTAAGAGGGCAAGACGATAGGAGGAAGAAGAGGAAGGCATGGAGAATAGGGTTGGAGAGGCAACATGAGGAATGGGAAAAACAATTAAGTGCACAAGTCTATGTGCATGTATACATATATATATATATATATGTGTGTGTGTGTATATATATATATATATATATATATATATATATATATATATATACGTATACATATACATACATACACACTCATAAAAAATATATATATGTGTATGTGTGTGTATATGTATATATATATATATATATATATATACATACATACACACTCATATATGTGTGTGTGTGTGTGTTTTTGTATATATATTTATATATATATATGTATATATGTATGTATATGGAAAATAAAAGAAGGAAGGTGGAATATATACATATGTATGTGTGTATAGATGTGTGTATGTGCGTGTGTTTAAGGTAATTGTATTATTTTTTTTTGTTTCATGGCTATTTAAGAGATCATTTCCACACGGTTGTTTTTGTTATTTTGTTCATGTTTTGTTTTTGTTTTACGTTTCTTTCCTCTCTCATCGATAATTTTTATTTTGCGAAGAAAATAATTTTGTGAGAAATATCCTCTTAGTTTTTTTATTTATTTTTTCATCTTTTGTAATGAAAATTAGAAAGCAAATAAAATAATGCTTATTTGTCTACTTTCTTCTTTTTTTTTTATTTGTCCGTGATGGTGAGAGGAAGAATATATACAGAAATAGAAGGAAAAATTACCACCAGCCAGGAGTTTTTACAGCAAGGAATAGAAGGGAAAAACCAGAATAGAATAGCACAAACACAAAAGGAGAAATGGCGATTAAAACGTCACAATTAGCATGATAGTCCTTAGAGATTATCAGAAGTTGCATAGATCCTAGCTTATGTCTATTGTTAAGAACAAGTTGTCTCTCAGTTCTGAAAGTAAGTCCTTCGAAGAATCACTCTTATCACTTTTAGCCATGTTCAGGAGGACAGCATCTCCAACTTGATACAGAATTTTTATTTCAAATGCTGCTTCAAGACAGACTGAATTTCTCTTTTTGTTTGTCTTCATTCTTTGCAATCACGGACACCACGTAGAAGAAGCTCACATAACCTTTCTGGCCAAAGGAATGTTGCTGTGTCATTTTGCCGATGGACGTGCTTGTTAGACTGATCTAACCTACACACAAGTTAGCAACACGTGTGTAATGGTTATGTTGCACAATGCACATCTATTGACCTAATTATATATAATATATATTATAATAATATATAAGATATATATTATAAAAATATGTTAGTATTATTTAAATTCTGAACGGTTTTGCTGGTGTTTGTTTATGTAATTTTGATTTCTTCATCCATCAGGTTCTACTAAGACAGAAACGCAAGTAAAATTAATAATAGAGAAACGAAAATAAAACTTTGGAAACAGACTAAAAGCCAACGTAAGATCGTAACCATGTAAAGTAAATATAACAAATAATGGAGAATCCTTGTCCGGTACCCGATCGATGCCAAAATCTAATCCGTTCGTGCCATTCACGAGGTCAAACATCCCTGAATGTTTCATCCGAATCATTCCTGCAGTTCTTGAGATATAATGTCCACGGACAAACAAACACGACTGAAAACAATACCTCCGCGTTCGCTACAGAGATTCTAAAACGAGGTACTTTTTGAAAGGTTACCTGACGAGACACATCAGCACCAATGATGCACCATAACTGTTGGCATAGCATCCCACCCACGAGAGACCGATGCACGATGGGTCGAAAATATCGTCTGATAAAGAGTCTCATAAATTGTATTTAATTTGTCAAACTCTCATATGTTATACAATTGGTAGTGATGTAAATAGATAGATATGTATGATATACTTCAGAAATGGAACCACACGTGGGCCGTAGCCAATTTTGATTCTTCTTTGGACGTTTTCTTTTCTCCTTTACGACTAAGAGCTACGCTCGAAACGTTAAAGACTCTATCCTTTCATCGGTTATCAAACTAATATAATTCTTCTGCTCGTCCTCACGTTCGTTTTCTTCTCACTTCGTGTCTCTTTTTTTTTTTCGTTTTTAATTCGTTCTTTTTTCATTTTTTGTCTTCACTATATGTATATGTGTGTGTATATGTGCGTGTGTCTTTGTATTTGTGTATGTATGTATGAATATACGTATGCATATATGTGTGTATGTGCGTGTACTCACACACATGCACACACACAGATACATACATGCATTGCATATCACATGTTTCCATTTGAGGATTGGTCCAGTTAATATCAAGTTGATGTGAAGCTATCCGTTTGATTCTCTCGAAACAATGAACGCCCCACCACCTCGTCTTTCAAATTGCTAGAATAACTACCAACCAAATCTCGTTCAATTCACATCCGACGTCAGAGGCGTACACTAGCGTTGAGGGCAATTTGGTGTGGTCATGAATATTAGCCTGCACAATGAGATTGTTCCAGAGTTAAACCTCAGCAACCGTACTAATATGCTATTTGGTAATATGCAGGAGCCTTATACTCTTCATCAAAATAGACACAGCACACATGAGATATTCACAAAATTACTTATATGCAAGCCAACGAATATTCTATAGCAGACTAATTTTATTCACTTATGTGTATCTTTAAAGCATTTTTCACTTTTTCATAATCAAAACGCGATATGAAGTAGAACATTTCCTAAACAATCGATATGATATATTCCATATAATGTAAAACCAAACGGTGCCATATATATATATATATACATTATCGACTGGAATTCTATTTTCATTTTTTGTGATATAGCTATAGTCATCCTAGAATTTTTCTTTTCATAAGATTACAAAATATGCGTGTGCTCCATGGTATGTGTTATGCGGATATTTTTAAGTAGTAATACGCAAAAGATTATGCGTAGACCATGCTTCAATTTCCTTTTCATTGCAGGAACAGTGACAAGGAGACGAGCTTAATACGACCACCTGGTTCTCAGATGTCTTTAACAGAAATTAACTCAGGAACAACAATTCTTCCCAGTGATTCCGGTTCCATATCTGGTCACTTTTTCCCTGTAGCTACTGTCTTATGGATGTTTTCGCCAACTGTTGGCCGCATTATTTTCTCTCGTTTAAGACAGTTTACACACTTCAAGGTCACTGACCTTTCTCATCTGGTTAACTTATATGAAGCGTTCGAGAAACTGTCTTGTCTATGCAAGAAACGTATTGATTAAAATCGAATAGCGTCTTGGAATAAGACTGATGAATTATAATTAAACTTACAGCTAAAATCGGATCAAAATAATCTTCGATAGCAATCGATTAATTTAATTTGTATTAATTGCTCCGTTCGTTCACTCTTCACTTCGTTGATCCTGTGGTTGTCAGGTAACTAAATCAATAACACTTACCTGTTTCTTAGATGAATTCTTCTCTGTGCGCTTAGTAATATTGACCTGTAGAAGAGGTCAGTAGAAACTGTTTTCGTCTAACAACACGTACATACACACAATCACACACACACACACACATACACACACACACTGTATGTTTGACTCTTTAAAAAAGAAGTAACGATTAATTCATTACTGAAATTTTTGCTCATTCTTAAATACGTCACCGACATTCTTATGTATTACTCTGTTGAGACTTAATCGTATTAATCAAAGTAAATTTGCCATTCTCTTGCTGAAGATTTAAATACAAACACAGATAAACGATACACACAAATGAAAATCTCTTAAAGGTAACCAACCAATTAAAATCATTGGATTGGAAAAAATGTTCAGAAATGTGCAATCTTACATCTGAGCTGTTGTAAATCCAGCAATAATAACTTTCTAGTATTCAGTGACTTCTTTCATTCGTTGAATTTTGGCCATGCTGGGGCACGTTATTTAAGGGCTTAGTCAAAGGAAGAAACCACCCAATCTTCTTTTTAACACATCTCTAATTCTAACAGCCCGCTAGATTAATTGGAGGTAAACTAATCTACACGGGTTGTCAAGCAGATGACAGATGAGGAGAAGCTCCAACGCAAAGTTTTACATATACACGTGCACGCACACGTACACACACGAATACACTCACATATTTTCCTCCAGGATTCCGTTTACCAGACTTGCTCGCAAAATATTCATTAGTTCGGAGCTATAGTAGAAGACATTCGACTAAGATACTGCTCATTAGAACAGGCGACTTATCACCCACCCGGTTGTGAATCTCATTTTGTCATCACAGAAGTGTTGTGACAAAAAGTGGACTGACCCATTTCAATAAAATAAAGAAGCAGGAGTTGCTGTGTGGTAATTAGCTTGCTCACCAACCACATGGTTCGGGGTTCATTCCCACTGCGTGGCACCTTGAGCAAAGTGTCTTCTATTATAGCCTCGGGCCGACCAAAGCCTTGTGAGTGCACTTGGTAGACGGAAACTGAAAGAAGCCTGTCGTATATATGTATATATATATTTATATATGTATGTGTGTGTATATGTTTGTGTCTGTGTTTGTCCCCCCGAAATCGCTTGACAACCGATGCTGGTGTGTTTACGTCCCCGTAAGCTAGCGGTTCGGCAAAATAGACCAATAGAATAAATACTAGGCTTACAAAGAATAAGTCGTGGGGTCGATTTGCTCGACTAAAAACAGTGCTCCAGCCTGGCCACAGTCAAATGACTGAAGCATGTAAAAGAGTAAAAGAGTATACTAAACTTTGTGAACTGTCGGAGTTGGCAGTCGACTGTTGACAGCGGCAGTTGACAGCGTTGATCGTTCGTATTGGATTACTGTGTTAGTTTAATATCCTACTTACGTTTGGTGTAGTACGGAGTACGTTATACGTAAACATATTAATTCTGCAAAAAGATGTTCTAGATAACTATATCCAAATATTCATTTGGGTAATACTATTCCTACACCCTTGTGCACATTTCAACGTCATCATAACATTACTGACGACGAGATATTGAAAACTCCCGAAGATATAACAATAACCACGCTCGCACTTTCAGTTTTTATTCTTTTAAAGTTTATATATCATTTTACTAATAAGATATCTCGCGTTCTAAACTCCGTGGAGGCGTGTGGGTTACTGGTTAGGGTGTTAGTCTCATGATCGTAAGATTGTGGTTTCGATTCCTGGACCGACTACATTTCACATTGCTCCCGTCCATTCAGCTGGTAAACAGGAGTCATTCTGTGACGGACCGGCGTCCCGTCCAGGTGGGGAATATGTTACGCCATAAAAACCGGGAACCGGCCCTTGCGAGCCGGTGTCTCTTCGAGAAGGCAAACTTCAATTTATTTTCTATACTCCGTTCTAATATGGCATTGTATCATCCAGAAATAATATCATAACTACATTAGACGGCTTTGAACGCAGAATAAAGGGGCATAAATTGGATCAACCATCCCTTCACTGATTTCACCGATTATGATGTATTATATATATTCTATGGCAATTCTATTGCATCTGAATAATGAAATTCATCGTATATTTTCTACATAATAATGCTTGAGAACTTCAGGCACATTCATTGCTGTACGAGATAACAAATATTCGTACAAATAAACAAGTATTCACACGTGAAAGTAGCCCAGAAAACATACTCTTTTGAACGCATTAGCGCATTTAAGCATAAATATGTCCATGTAATTATGGAAACCATATATATATATATATATATATATATATATATATATATATATATATATATATATACATATATATATATATATATATACATACATATGTACAAATACGCACGCACATATATATGTAGGTAGGTGTGTATGTGTATGTATATATGCATATGAATACAAGAAGAAAACGTTTGGAGCGGTATATGTATAAATACACACAGATATTTATAACATGTATAAGGTTTCATCCAGCAGTATGTGAATATATATAAATATATTCATATTGTCGACACATCACATGTGTAATAAAACATACATTAAATGACCATACGTAGCTGTATGTTTGTATGAGCCACATTTATTTATCAGCACACAGATAGATAGATAGATAGATAGATAGATAGATAGATAGATAGATAGATAGATAGATAGATACATATATATATATATATATATATATATATATATATATATATATATATATATATATATATATATATATATATATATTTGTATATATATATATATATATATATATATATATATATATATACATATATATATATATATATATATACACATATATATATGTGCATGTGTGTATGTGTGTGTTTATATGTATGTATGCGTTTATACTTGCACATATACTTATATCTGCGTACGGTGATACATGAATACATATATCTATATGTGAGTGGGTGCTTGTATGTTTGTTGCTGTGGGTATGTATGTTTGTCTGACAAATATTTTCATTCAACATTCGGTATCCGTACATCGTAGGTGAGCTATATTTCTATTTCAAAGTAGTCTAATATATTAATGGTGATTCAATAAAAATTCCGGTTTTCACTCATATTTATGCTCTGCCTGTCTTTTATAAGAACACCATACATCTCTGTTTAATATCCTGTCTCAAACTTTAAAAAGCGAAATCTCCTATCATGAAAAGTCATTCTTCTCTGTCTATTTCGCATATATTTACTAAGTTTATCGAAGCTATGTTCGACTTCCGGTGTGTATTAAACTTCCGGTGTGTATTCACTTCCGTTATGTTTCTTTAGAACCATATCATTTCTAATGTTTCTCCTTTACTTATTAATGTTTTCTTCTTTTTCTTTCGGTTTATTGAGGATTTTTTTTTTATTTATTTTTATGTTTCACATTTGCATTTGTATCTCCGAAACATCCGAATAGAAAATGCTTCTTCGAGTAGAACACTAGTTATCACATAAAAACAATATCGATTCATATATCCAGCTAAACTACATACATATTCACAATATATATGCATGCTTCTATGCACATGCATACATAAAAACTTATACGTATGTATACATACATAAACACATACATACCCATACACGCAAACACAGACACACACACACACACACACACACACTTATATGTATATGTAAACCCACGCACTAACACAAGGATATGTGTGTAGATTTATCTATATATATATGTTTGTGTGTGTGTATAAACCCGCACATATATATATATATAAACGTATATATGTATGTGTATATATGTGTGTGTGTGTGTATGTTTATGTGTGTGTATGTATGTATGCATATATATGTATATGTAAACACGCACGCGCACATGCATACATACACACGCACGCACACACACGTACACAGGCGCACAAATATCTCTATCTCTATATACATATATATGTGGAATATTTGCTTCGTTTCTTTTTGTAAGATTTGTCGCAGCGAATGGGGAGTGGATATATATATATATATATATATATATATATATATATATATATATATATATATATATATATATATATATATATATATAGTGTGTGAGGAGTGGAAACCAACCCGTGGGTACAAAAAATAAATTAAAAACACCTAACTCATGGACGTGATGGGAAAACACAAAAAAAAACATTATGCAAAACAACTAGGCATTGGTCTTATCATAGCTGTGGTGGGTGAATGAAATACTGCGAAATATTTTTGCAAGGGCTGGACGTGGAAAGAGAGAAGGGAAAGAGATGTGATAGAGACCTATGAAATTGATGCGAAGGGAGAAGAATAGGAAGTGAAGCAAGGAATATTTTGGAATATGTTATGATTGTATATAATTCGGTTGGTGACAAGGGAGGTGTATTTAGGATGTTAAAACAGTCACAGATCACGCCCGTGTAAATGAAAAGTAAATACGTAAAGAAACGTCAGGATTAAGACTAAAACATTAGGTAGTAAAAACGTTGAAATAAATAAATGTATAAAAGTTGTTAATATATGAACAGAGAAATATGCGATATTAATGGAGGAATGGGCAATAAATGAATAAATAAATAAATGAATTAGAGGAATAGTTATTATGTTATATTGATATTAAAATCTCTTCGATGCGTAAATGCGATCAGTACGTGGCTCAAATGCAAATAGAATATGAATTGATATGGATTACAGTATGGAAAAGAAGTGTTAGGAACATTGGTCGAGGACACGTATACTTCATAAGAATGAGACGTATATACAGGCGGTATGTGACAAGCAGGAAATGTAAGTAAAATGCTGAATTGTTGGGTAACTACAGCTGGACAATATGGAAGAACTACAATTATAAATGGTGATGGAAAAACGCAGCAGGTTAGTAAACTGTACTTTGAGTGTTATTTATAGATATACAGAGCAAGTTCTGTATAGAATAAGCTGTGAATATTGGGACAGATTTGTGAATTATGTTAAATTTTCATAATGCTTAAGTACTAATTAAATACTAAATATTTAATTGGAAATTCTCTTGCCAGTCACAATTCCATTCTCAAATCGTACAAAACTGAATCAAGTCCAGTCTCGTCTGCATCAAATTTATTGATTTTAGTGAAACGTCGTCCTCTAACTTGTTTTATTTAGTTGGATAGTTGTAAAGCCTTCAGTTGAACGAGCAAAGAAGATGAATTAATTGTTAATTTGTATCTTGAGATGTACCTTCATGTTAAAAGATTTGAACATTGGTCTGCTCAATCAGATTATTCTGAGGCTAAGCCTCACCAAAAACACCAATGTGCTATTTTGTGCAAGAGGGTTATATTCTTACTCAAAATAGATACAGCACGCTGAGATACTCAGAAAATCACTTATATGCAATGCAACTAATATTCCACAACAGGATAATTTTATTCCCTTACTAGCTAAAAAGCCTCACTCCGTGCGGACTTCTAAACTAGCTCTTGTAGAAGGCTAATTGAGCTTGCGGTCCAAAACTCAAGAGAGCAATAATAATAAAGCGCATACAAATATGGTGTTACCCTACCAATTTAGTATTACTTCAGTTTAAATGAAAAGCTTGAAAGTTCACAATTTTGGGGAGTTCTTTAAAAATTTGAATTTTTAACTGTTAGCATATGACGAATCCTCCTCGAGATCTGATACCAATGCTGGATGTTCAAAAACTAAATGAGGGACAGATTTTCAACCCTGAGATAATCCTGATTCGAAATAGGTATAATATATCTATGTAGAGCAAATACCGACTGAGATACAGGGGTCCCGGAGGGACGGACGGACGGACGGACGGACAGATGAAATTTCGTGTTTATGATAGATGTGTGTCTCTAATGTTTTTTCGTAATCAAATCGCTATCTTAAGTAGAACATTTCCTAAGAAATCGATATAATACATTCTATATAGTGTAGATTCAATTTTTTGTCTTGAAGTTTACCGCCATGTTTAAGGGTTTGGCACCTTGGCCTGATCAATCAATTTGTACCTGCATTTCAATAAACTCTCTATACTCGCCATGAAATGCACAGAAAATTACGAAACCATTGGTTTATCTCTCCATTGATAATAAAATTTGAAGCGATCTCAGTAAATTTTAGTCTTCTTAAACCTGTAGCAAAGATTACCCTTCTTTACAAGAAGAGATTATTAGCTTAAAGCTAATTATATTGTTTAGGAACAGGTCGATGTAATTTGCATAAAAGTGAATACATTGACAACGTGAATTAATTACTTCATTCACAATGTATGACACAGCGCAGTGTTTCTGCATAATTTTGAATGTAAGTTATATATTTTTTTATTCATAGAATTTTAGCCTCAGTGAATTGACTGAT
>NC_142932.1:28633222-28650722 GCF_046866305.1 Octopus bimaculoides
TGAGGCCATGCTAGGGCACTGCCTTGAAGGAATCGAATGAATCGATTTCAGTGCTGGTATTTATTCTATCGTCATCTCTTCTCGAACCACTAAGTTACAGGGACGTCAGCACATCGACGCCGGCTGTCAATCGATGGCTGGAATTGACAAACAGAGACACATGAACACACACATACACACACAAACACGCTCTCACACACACACATATATATATATATATATATAATACATATACCATGGGCTTCTTTTAGTTTCTACCTACCAAATCCCCTTATAAGGCTTTGGCCGGCCCGATTGTATAGTAGAAAGCACTTGTCCAAGTTGCCATGCAGTGGGACTGAAGCTGGAAGCAAGTGATTGGAAAGCAAACTTCTAACCAGATCCACTAAATCTTTTAAACAGTTTCTGCTAAAAAAAATTACGTAGGGTGTATCCAAAGGAGATTTCGTTGCCTAATCTAGCAAATTGAAAGAACGTAATGAAGGGAAACTTGTCTTGCAGGGAGACTTCATCGTTGGCTCAAGAATTAGTCGGTGTTCGCCACCAAATTCATCTTGTGTAATTTCCATTGCACTAAAGACATGTGATTTTTTCGCCTGAAAATTTCATTAGAATCCAGTATATTGTTCATAAATTCATCGTCTTACAATTTCGTTTTTTTTTTAATCTACAGCGATAAATGTATTATGCTTGAGTGTAATTTATTCACAGAGTAATTAAAAACATCCTTTTTCTTATTAAGGATGGAGAAAACCTTTTCTTTCGTTCAATGGAGAACTATTTAGTTGAGCTTAATCTTTCTTCAGTCGTACACTGCTAGATATAAAATCTAGATATAATTTCTTTTTATTTAATTTGTACTAATTTGTTAAGGAAAATGCACTAAAAGTAGAAGAAAATAAATAGGAAAATATGCCATAATTGATATTTCCAAATAATTGTAAACATTACAAAATTACTTTTTTTTATGCCCTTGATGACAAACGATGTAAATTGTTTTATTAACTTTGGTTACCACAAAATATAACTATGCAAATATATTTAAACTTTTTTTCAAAATTTATCTAATGAAGAAATTATGTCAGTAAAAGCCTGGTAGTAAATAAATATAACGTCGACTTTCATTAACAATAAAAGGCAGTTTTAAAATCCAAAATTATTATAAATTCACTATATATATATATATATATATATATATATATATATATATATATGTATATATATATATATATATGTATATATATATGTCTATATATACGAATATACACACACATATATATGAGTGTATGGGCATTTATATATAAATATACGTGCAGAGATATTTTGTGTATTTTATATATATATGTACATATATATACAGAAATAGAAATACGCAGACACACACATACACACACACACACACACACATGCACACACACACACACACACACACACACACACACACACATATATATATATATATATATATATATATATATATATATATATATATATATATATATATATATATATATATATATTTAAAGCAAAAAAGAGCAAATCAAATTTAACTTTGAAACCAGATTCACAAAAAAAAATGTAGTAAGACGTTAAGACAGTTTTAAAATGGAGAAAGGATGAAGCAGTCTAAAAAGAGAGAAAATATGATCGATACCTTTTAAATAATTTAGTACTTCGCAATTATTGGTACTCAGAGTCGATCAGTTAAATTCTTCCTGCATTATCTTTACTTTTCTTTTCTCATACAGATATATCTACACCAGAGATAAACAATTCAGTCATATTGTTTATAGTATAATAATTGTTTTTGCAGAAGTTTTTATTCCAGGGTTTCTAAATCATTCCCTTTCCTATGAAGGATCTTTTGGTCTTTTTTTTTTCTCATCTCTGTTAATTAAATTGAATGTGATGCAATTAATCTGCGGGAAGAATATTTAAACAATATTCAACAATGCATTTACTCTGTGAATAAAAAAATGTTAATGAAAATTACCAAGAAGGTACTAGCTTGCATTTTATTTACATTCCTATGAAATTGCCAGGCAATCAAAGTAGAGGCAACTTACCACGACTTAGTTATTGTGTTGAGTCAAAACTTTTTGCAATATTTGGGTAAATGAAATCAGCGAGCTAGCAGAAACGTTAGCATACCGTGCAAAATGCTTAGCGGTATTTCGTCTGCCGCTACGTTCTGAGTTCAAATTCCGCCGAAGTCGACTTTGCCTTTCATCCTTTCGAGGTCGATTAAATAAGTACCAGTTAATCACTGGAGTTGATATAATCGACTTAATCCGCTTGTCTGTCCTTGTTTGTCCCATATATGTTTAGCCCCTCGTGGGCAATAAAGAAATAAGAAACGTTTGCACGCCGGGCGAAATGCTTAGCGGTATTTCGTCTGCCGTTCCGTTCTGAGTTCAAATTCCGCCGAGGTCGACTTTACCTTTCATCCTTTCGGGGGTCGATAAATTAAGTACCAGTTACGCACTGAAGTATTCGTCATGCAAATCCCACAAGACTTTCGTCGGCACAGTGCTATTATAACAAGATTGTCACTTTAGCAAGCAATGAGACTGGAGCCGGAATTTTTCTTACCACAAAGCGACATCTACTTCAAAATTCCATGCGAATATTATTCAGTACCTCACCACGCTTCCAAGTAATATTATTTCTTGTCTTTGACCTACTTCGGTTAATTTTCATAACCGATTATTTTAACTTTATGCAAATTATCCCGGCTTAGAATTGTTCGTATGACTTTTTTTTTTCTACCTGCAAAAATATTCTGATAACAGTTTTATCAAGATTCAATATTTTTACCCTGAGATTGAATATTTAATTACTGTGAAATTAATTCCCAATTTCCTAAAATTTTATTCTTTATTCTTTGTTTTTTTTTCCACTGAGACTCGCTCCTAATTGATACTACGATTTTTTTCATTATCTTTTTTTCTTCAGTCTCTAACTAAGAGGTAAATTCTGGTTAATTGCGAACTTTGTGTAAAGGTGATTCAATAAAGCACAATCTACCTGGATATGCACAAAGGAGAAAATGCTCTGTCGGTATTTTGTAATTTTTTTTCATCGCTTGCATGAGTAGACTTGCGCTTTGTATATAGTTTCCAGCGGGAAGTGTGACGTCTTGCCAAATTTGGGAGCACATTGTGATCCCCTATTATGACAGAGATAAGGATGATGACGAAGAAAGTGATGTATGATGAAAATATGACTACGATTATATTTTAATATTCTTTACCATATTTTCGCCATATCACATATCAGGCAATATTATTCATTCTCACGATGATCCTGTTGCAAATGTTGCTACTTTTGTTGCAATACAGAATCGCTAGAAGCGTCCGAGAACAGGAGCTGTGAATTTCTGCAATCGGCAAAGCACGTAGAATTGCCTAAGGTTCCTTAGGTTCAGAGTTCAAATTTGCCTTCGGTTAGTACCTTCCCGATAAAGTAAGATACCATTTAAAGTGTAATTGACGCGGGTAATAAAAGAAACAACTACACGTTAGTAGTAGTAGTAGTAGTAGTAGTAGTAGTAGTAGTAGTAGTAGTAGTAGTAGTAGTATTTCTGTTGGCATTGTCATTATTATTGTTGCCATAATCAGGATGACAAGAGCAATGATGTTGATAAACATCAGCAATAACGACGAAGACAACGGTGACCATAGCAACAATGATGATGACCATGATGATGATGACGATGATGATGATGATGATGATGATGATGATGATGATGATGATGATGATGATGATGATGATGATGATGACGATGGTGATGATGATGATAATGATGGTGATGATGATGATGAAGACGACGACGATGACGACGACGACGATGATGATGATGATGGTGATGATACGAATATTATCGTTATTTTCTTTGTAGGGATATTGTTTTCAAATTTAGCTCATAATACTCTTCCTTGTTACAACTACTATTGCTACTACTACTACTACTACTACTACTACTACTACTACTACTACTACTACTACTACGAGATGCGTACAGAGCGACTAAAGCTTTCCCCATACAATCTTGTAGTTTCCGAATATTGTTGGCTTGTAGATTTATATTGAACAGTTGTTACCTCATGTGGAGCAATTGAGACTCTCGGCTGAATCCATCGTGAGGATCGTCCCACCAACCACCTTTAACAAGGCAGGACAGGAGGTGTTGCTTTCTCTATTGCCTATGGTAAAACAGTTTGCCTGGATGACGAAATGGAAATAATTGAAGACAAACATCAATTTCAGGGAAGTACCACCACCCAGTGAATTTGTGAAAAGATGGGTGACTGGCAAAAATGGTTAGAGTAAATGGCTCTACTCTAAATAGGCATCTTTAGAGTAGTGTGAAGGATCCATGGCACATACCTTTGGTGGTCACGGTAATCTTGACTCTGTGGGGTTTCTTAATTGGCTCTAGCAGCAGTTTCTCAAGTTTCATTCATCTCATCACATACTTCGTATACTGTGCATACCTTTATCGCATTACACTGTCTTTCCTGTTTCTATCTTCTCATCCTTTATGCAAATCCCCACGCAAATAATCATTTTTCCACGTGATGCCACCTTATCTATGCTCATGAGGCTAATAAAAGAACTCAATATTATTATATCATTATTATTATTGTTACCATTAATGTTGTCGTTGTTCCTGTTGTTGTTAATATTAAAGTTGCTGACATTCCTTTTAAGGTCCACACACACACGCATAATTATACATTCATATGCATATATATAATATATATATATATATATATATATATATATATATATATATATATATATGCATATATATATATATATATATATATATATATATATATATATATATATATATCTTTCATGTGTTCTTTGTCAGTGTGCCAGTTTCCTGTTCGTACATACATACAAATATATATATATATATATATATATATACGTACACATACTTTCATAAATACATGTATTCATACATCCATACCTACACAACTACCAACCTACCAACCTACCTACATACCTACCTACTTACCTATCTACATACATACGTACATACGTACATAAATACATACATACGTACATACATACATAAATACATACATACATACGTGTATACATACAAACATACACATGTACATAAATATATGCATTCATACATACGTAAGCACGAGCAAGTTACAGAGCCTTGTTTCTTAGATGTGGTGCGTTTTCCTAGAAGTGCCTTCGGACAAAAGTCGAGGAGAAAATACAACAAAGAAATGTATGCATCGACAGCTTTTATCTCAGTGATTTTCGAGGTTTTGTTTTCTTGTATATATTCAAATCTAATTTAATGAATATCACGTGCTTAAAAGTATCTGTGCGTATACCATAATTTCCACATGCATACTCACACATATAAACAAACGGAGATGTATTGAGTTGTATATATGTATATATATGTATATACTTGTATATACATATATATACACATATATATATTTATACGGAGAGGGAGAGATAGGCATAGACACACACACACACACACACACACACACACACACACACACACACACACACACATATATATATATATATATATACTGGACCCATCTTCTGATTGGAAATCGCTTCAATATACCACGACGTCTAAAAACTTTCGAACTTTTCCATTTTTGTAAACCTCCTTTATCATCCCTTTTTTTTCCTTCTGGATCTGGACTGTTTGCTCCGTGTTTTTCTCCTTGTCTCCGTATTCTTTCTGTTGAAGAGCGTAGCTCGAAACGTCAAAGTCTTTCCGTATTCCCGAGCGTCATACTAATATATACTTTTGTTATTTACACCACCTGTCCTCGTCTGTTGTTATTATTTGTATATTCTCCCATATATATATATATATATATATATATATATATATATATATATATATATATATATATATATATATATATGCGAGTAAAAATAAATACAAAAAAGGTGGATTTTTTTGTATGATTGTGTATAGAGGAATATATTATTTTGCTTAAAAGAGTTCCAACACTGTCTGTTTTTTATGTTTTATTTATATTCCTGCAGAACTAATGTGGGGTATAGAATATGGAATATACAATATATAATATGATATACAATATACAATATAAAATAAAATAAAATAAAAATGGATGGCACCATGAAAGAATATATATATATATATACATACATACATACATACATACATTCATACATACATACATATATGTATGTATATATATACTAAGGACTAATAATTAATTAAGAAGAACCTTTGCTAAAAATATCTATACATGAAACACTCGTGTCCTTAACGTCATCCTTGACAAAAAGCACATCGCGGTATCTTGAAGAAATGTATATACGTAGAGAAATATACTTACACGCACGCACACACACAGACACATGCACACACAAACACACAAACATATACATACGCATACATATGTATACGGTGCCTTCTTTAAGTTTCCGTGTACCAAATCCTCTCACAAGGCTTTGGTTGTCCCGATGCTATAGTAGAAGACACTTGCCCAAGGTGCCACGCACTGGGACTGAACCCGGAAGAAAAGGTGACATTGACAGAAAGATAGATAGATACATAAATACATATACAGACCGAGGAGAAAGCTAAGACGAAATCTCCAGATCCGATATATCACTGGAACAGTAAATATCTCTACAACTTTCCAGAATGTTATCATTTAGATATATATATATATGAGCATGCCTAGCTAAGCAACAATATGCATGAGAATACAAACATAAAACGAAACATATAAATCTGCTGCACATGTACATACATATATGGTGGTTGTCTACTCCTTAAACAGAGTTTGACCACCTCCTGCACCTACACCTTAGCCCTTTCATGGCGTCTGATGTGGCTTTTTAAACCAGACAGTGTTTTGAAAAAACACCCACACAGATTGCACCTCTGATTTGCACTACCAATACCTGCAAGTAAGTTCTGCTCATTGTGGATCTTAACATGTCTTTTAAGAACCCTATTGGATTTGCAAACCCTCTGGCACACACCACATTCAAACGTGTGTACAGACATATAATCAGAATAGCTGGATGAGGTTTGTTTTCCATGGGCTCGCAGGTGAGATTTGATGCCAGCCAAGGACAGACATGGTCTGTCACAGACTGTGCACACATATATACATACATACATACATACACACACATATACATGCAAGCATGCATGCATACATACATACATACATACATACATACATACATACATACATACATACAAAAATATCCTCTTGATGTTGAAATTCCAAAGAAGGAGACTTGGATCTAGGTTAGAAACCGGCTCTTTCTTTATTGGCAAGAAATCTTGAAATAAAACTGAACAATGAGATACATACATACATACATACATACATGCAAACATACATACATCCATACATACATACATACATACGTACGTAGATACATACATACATACATACATACATACATACATACATATATGGTTAATAAAGAGAAGAACAGCAATATATGAGAATGCAAATGGTTTGTATTGCAGTAATTGCCGTAATTTGTGTTTGTCTGGTTTTAGATTCTACTCTTGCTGATCTATATTTCCCCCTACACACACACACACACACACACACACACACACACACACACACACTTTCCTTCTCCCATTCTTTTTCTTTCTCTTACTTTCGAACTAAGTACCTATGTACTATGTGTCATGTATACAAATAAATCTATCTATATGTATATAAATGCATTTATTCTTGCGATTATAAATAATACATATGTACGTGTAATTATGTGTGTAACTTTTTCAATATTCAATAGAGAGCACAAGAGAACAAAAGATTCTGCACTGCCAACAGAGAATGCACTAAACCTGTAATTCAGAAATAATAGATAATACATTAAAATTGTAATCTAGATTTAGAATCAGAAAGTTGAAATTCCATTCGCAAAATCTTGTGCACATCAAGATCAAACATGGCTGTATGGTGAAGCTCACTTTACTTCACTGCTGTTTGCAGTTCGGGACGTTTCCTATGACTCCTCTCGTAACCTCAAGTCGATCAAATCTCGTGAGGGAAATTATGAATTTTATTCATTGCCTGTTACCTAGTTTGACATCATTCTGTAACGTTTTGCTTTTAGCACCATCTCTTCTGTCCTGGTGCTTAAACTTATAATATAAATAATATATAAATATATGCATATATGCATATATACATACATACTTGTACATACCTACATATATATGTATATATACATGCATATATGGGTACGGACATCAAAAAACAAAACGTTACACGCAATGACAAACGAAAACATAAAAACGACAAGAGAAAACGAACTTTTTTCGAACAACGTAAAAAACAAATAGAGAAACGAGACAAGCAACATAAGAATATATCCCTTCTTCAGTTGTCCCTGTTCCACCTACTCCGCGTTTCGAAGGTGAGGACAATACGTGACTTCGTTGGAACAGTCCTTCCCGCAAAGCAAATTTAATAAAATCTGGAATTTTTTGCGGAAGGTGAAGGCGTTAACAACGACAGGACAGTGAGAACAAGACAGTAAAATCAAACGGTGAGGGCTGTTGAGCCAAGACGATAGAAAAATTATGAACGCTACGTAGAAGTGCCATGAGAGAAGAGACAGAAAAAACACGTCTATTCTTTAGAAAGACAGTGGACAGAAAGAGAAATCCCCTTTCGTCATGTGTTAGCGGTGAGTGAGTCAAGGAGGAAGAGTGAGAGAGAGAGAGAGGGAACGATGAAAGGGAGAGAAGAATAGGGAAATGGTGGGAGAGAAAAACAGAAAGGATGAAGAACAAGAGAGGGAGAGAGAATTACATTAAGAGACACATCAACTCGAAATGACTCGGTGAATCCATGCCAGTAACATCCAGGAGCTCAGATGCAAATCTTTCATTTTAATATTTTTCATTTTCCTCTCTATTTTTATATATATTCATTCTCTTCTTTCTGAACAGAAACACAACTATCAAAGTTTACGTAAGTCCCATAAGAAGTTTTTTCTTCTTTTCTGCATCTTCTATCCGCACTTGTAGAAATATGCAGCCAAGTACATCTCATATCCATCTTTTTAGCTGATCCCTTGCTATAATTATGTATATAATTATAGAATAATGTGTAAAATTTACCTAAAAGGTTTTTATTTACGTATTGGTTACCTGGTAAAATTATTACTGATTTTACCCTATATTATTAAAATTGATATTTTGATATAAATTCACTCCATGAGCGAAACCGTATTTTTTCTGCAGTATAGGTCGTAAACTACACACGTGGGTATAAAAGATGGATATGAATTGTGCTCGGCTGCATATTTTTACAAGTGCGGATAGATATCACTCACGCGATGTCGCTTCATCATATGCATATTTAAAAACACTAGTGAATTTATCTGGAATATTACGCTGAAGAGAACAATAGGTAATTCTGTTTTACTTTAAGTTCGAAACGTGTACGTAATTAAACATGGCCTTGTTAATTCATCATTTTTCTTCTGCCTATATTGAAATTGTGTTATTTTCTGACAGATTTTTATGGTAAAAAAAAAGACATTAGCGTCTATTTCTAATTCAGTACGTAGCGAGGCATGTATTTGACCCTTTGTTATAATTATGTATATAATTATAGAATAATTTGTAAAATATACCTAAAAGGTTTTTGTTTACGTACTGGCTACCTAGTAAAATTATTACTGATTTTACCCTGTATTATTAATATATGTGTGTGTGTGTGTGTGTGTGTGTGTGTGTGTGTGTGTGTGTGTGTGTCTCTGTGTGTGTGTGTGTGCGTGTGTGTGCGTGTTGTGTGTGTGGGTATGTATAGAAGAAGCAATCTTGTCGTGATAAAAAAAAATGGTATGTACGTAGAACACTTAAATAGATAACGCATCAGAGCTGTCAAATGCGTGGTTATTACTTGCACGCCTAGAAAAAAAACATGTGCGCATAGAAATGTATGTTGAGCATCGAAAATATAGATACACGATAACAACTGTTAAATATATAATTATTTCTTGCAGGCATGTAACAAATGATACCGCGAAAAACTGTTTCGAGTACGGAATGAATATGATGTCTAGTGACACATCGAAACGTGAAAAAATAAATCTGTATTACAATGGATTTCTGTACACATTTGACAAAGTAGAAGTGAGAAAGTATTTATATTTTGGCGTTAAGAAGAAAAAGAAGAAAAATCGTAGAGAGAGAGAGAGAGAGAGAAGCACGTGTGTGTGAGCATGCACTTGCCTCTAGTTCTAAAAACTACTATCATCCAAACAGGTTCTATGTTTAGTCAAGCGTTCCAAATCGCCAACGTCCAAACAATCGCGTCTGAAACTCTTGGTTTGGTTAAAGGTTAATGGTAAGTAATCAACTACGTAGCTTGAGCCAGTTGAAGGGATGACATGAAATGATATCTGATTGCGTCATACTGCCGGCTTTTTTTCAAAAGTGGTGAAGTTATATTGTCAAACTGAAGTACCGTGCATTACATCTTGCTTCAGGTGTTTAAAAGAATTTTAAGTAGTTCTTAAAAAAATGTTTTGAAATGTCGATCCCATCGTGGTCAAGCTATTCTCAATAACACCCAGTAAAACGAATTAAAGGGAAGCGAAAAAAGGCGAAAACACCAAATCATTCTAATAAACAGATATGTTGTTTACATAACCCTTAGAAAAAATTTCAAATTTACTGAGTCCAAACAAAGGGAATCTTTGTGCATTGCGGTACATAAGTTGTCAGCTAGACACTTGCTGATCCGTCAAAATCTTGTGCAGCAGGCGTATCTCTCTCAATTGTCAAAAACGGTCTGAAAAATCAATACTGGCACAATTGGTAAAATACAAGATTATTCGACTAAGTTTTGTCAATGACGTTGTTAATATGCAACAGAGGCGCACATGTCTCACGGACAGATATAAACATATAGATACACTTCACACATCATATCATATCGTATCATATCATTCATATATATATGTATATATATATATATATATATATATATATATATATATATATATATATATATATATATATATATATATATATATATATATATATGTATATATATGTATGTATATATATATATACATATATATATATATGTATATATATGTATGTATGTATATATATGTATATATACGTATATATATATATATATATATATATATATATGCATACATACATACACACATGCATATATATACAGTGTTATATGTAAAACTGCGTTCCTGTGTATGAATGCGCGCTTGTATAATATAAATGTACGTGTTTATGCTAGATGTATTTTCGTGTTTGTGTGTAGGCGTATCTCCTTTCTGTGTCTCTTTACGCGAAGTAGTGCCTGGTGAGAAAATGCAACAAAGCAGAATAATTGAAAGCTACACAATGGAATGACAATGTGATTTTGAAGGAAATATATCATTACAAATATTTATTGTTGATAATACAGTTTCCTTTGATAATATCATGTAGAACAATAGCAGCGTATCTAACATCGACTCTGCATTCACGTGCGTGCATGACTTTTACACTACATTTTACAAAACAGGTCGTACTACTTTCTTGGCACTTTCGCCAAATCTAACATAACATTTAAATATTGCAGTCAGCATAGAACTGCATACCAAGACTTACATTTTTCTTGCATCTTTTCATTGTGTTGCAGAAAGGTGTTGAGCAAAAATTATCCTTTTGTTTTAATATTCGCAAAATTTTCAACACATCACACAATGATGAGAGTGACATGTCTTATAACAAAGGTGTCGTTTACGTTTAGATTACATAACTTATTCCTATTATTCTACATCGATATTTATCACTATTATTAAGGATGACAACTGGAAGATAGGTTACCATGCCGGACAAACTGCCTGGCAAAATGTTTTCGGTTTTACGTTTTCAGTCCGAACGCCACGGAGGCCGACTTTGCATTTCGTCCATTCATTTCGGGATTAATAAATTAAATAACAGATGGCCACTCGTATCGATTTTATCGACTTCCCTTCCCTCAAAATTACTGATCTTTTTTCCTATAATGTACAGGTATTTTATAATAATAATAATAATAGTTATTATTATTATTATTATTATTATTATTATTATTATTATTATTATTATTATTATCATTATTATTATTATTATAGAGTGAGAGCAGTGCATGCTATCAAATGACACTGGGGTAAAATATACGAAGCTTAATATCCCCACCATGACTCCGCGTCTGATAAGGGTACACCAGGCACATGCATCACAACCGTATGTGCGCGACGTGGTGATCTCATATCAAGATAAACAGCGCATGAACTCGCAGGTGGGGCTCAGTTGGAATTTTCTTCAGGTCGAGTAGCCCATCCCGTTCAAAAGATCCCTGAATAAGGTTTTTTTAAGGATGTTGAGCAAAGTACCCATGTTTCCAAAGGTGAATTATTCAAACCCCAAAGAATTCCTCTCAACACATGGCTATGATGTTGGTAGGGGGGTCATTAAAATAAGTACGAATCTAGTATTGCGGTCGAGGTAATCAACTGTTTCCCCCCCCCCCACCAGATATAATTTCATGTGCCTTCTGGTTGTCGGAGACAGCAGTGAACATTTTTCTGTTGAGATTTTTACAACTTTACTTCTTGATGTTTTGCGTCTATCATTATTAGATAAACTACTCCATATATAGCATGGTACTCGTCTTACTTCAATATCGTACGTCAATGTATCCTTTACGATCGATGTTAAAGTTCATATAAAGCATTCTCTTGAAAGATGTATTTAATCGAATTACATCCTACCTTAACTTCCCTCAAGATTTTCTTAGCATCAGATACAAAACAACTTGATTCAATATTACCTAACTCAGCGTTATTCCAACTTGGATTTGAAATTAATTCCTGCATTAAAGGGATACATGGCGTTTTAAGAATAACTTAACCTCTTTTCATCATTTCAGATATATAAAATACTTGGCGCAAACGAATAATTTTTCGTCTTTCGAAAGTCACATGAATGTGCTTTCCTTTATGCTAGCCCAAAGCACCTACATTAGCTATTTCTGGTTTCAAACCAATTATCTGCTCAGCAGAATTCATCTTATTATGTAAACCTCTTACACATTGCTTAAAGAAATCTTTTTACGTTTCTGCTATACTTATTTTCCCTAATCTATTATTATTTCGTGTGCCTGAATTTGTATAATCCCTTCTGAATTGTTTGTACGTCCTTAACTGTTAATACTTTGCAGCGAGTTTTCATCCTCAATCTTTCACTATTTCAATCTATTTTAGGGTGGTCGTATTTCAATATATATATATATATATATGTGTGTGTGTGTGTGTGTGTGTGTGTGTGTGTGTGTGTGTAAACATATATGTGTGTGTGCGTGTATTACGTATACATACGTATATATACATATACAGGGAACTTATATACAGCTACATTCACATGCATACATACACATATATGTAAATATGTATTTTTTTAAAGTATACCTTAAAACCCGTTTTGTCCTAGTTAATTGCTATGTATAATGCTGTAGAATATTCCTCTCTATATCGAGGACCCTACGGACTCACACAATGCATCACTGAAAACGTTCATAGCATCTAGATTATATATTTTTGATAGACAGTGAAATGGAATCTGATCTACACACCACTGGATGTTTTCCCCCATTTTCAATTAAGGCAGATTCTTTTTTCCCTCCTTGAATCAGTGCTTTCATTATTCGCCTTTGGATGTGACGATACTTCTTAAGTTGAAAAAAGTCTGTGACAGGTTTTCTTACGCTTGTTCAACGGTACCGCCAGTTATTTTGCTGGTTAACATTTTAACTGTGAAATTAAATTTCTCCGTTATTCCAGTGATGCTGTCCAATACCTACCGTAAAGCAGAATTGGCATTTGCTGCAACTCATGCTGTATCATTAAATTTGACATATTTCAACAGAAAATAGTTTCAAACATGACATTCCTTAACAAAAGCCACACTGGTATATGAAACTGCTTCCTTCAGTTACGATTGCAGAAATTTTGAGAGAACGTATCTAATTTCTGTAGAGGGGCGTGGCTTAGTGGTTAGGGTGTCAGCATCATGATCGTAAGATTGTGGTTTCGATTCCTGGATCGGGCGACACGTTGTGTTCTTAAGCAAAACACTTAATTTCACGTTGCGCCAGTCCACTCAGCTGGCAAAAATGAGTGACGCTGCGGTGGACTGGCGTCCCGTCCAGCTGGGGAACACATACGCCATAGAAACCGGGAAACCGGGCCCATGAGCTTGGCTAGGCATTAAAAAGGGCGCATTTATTTTTTTATAGATCTAATTTCTGTGTATCTGCTGTTATCGAATCTTAATATTTTCTGATTGTAAGACGGTGTGCTGGTAGAATCGTTAGCGTACTGGGTAAAGTACTTAGCGGCATCTCGTCCGTCTTTACATTCTGAGTTCGAATTGTTGCTAGTCAATTTTGCCTTTCATCGTTTCGGGGCCGATCAAAAAAACTACCAACTTGGATGCTGGTATCGATGTAATCGATTAATCCTCTCCACCCTCACCCCACTTTAAAATATGCCAAAATTTGAAACTGACATTTCCTACTAGTAAACAGATAGTTGGGGACTGTGTATTATTCAATTTCATCAAAAAGAGCACCAACTGTTTAGCTTCCCTTTTGTCTTTTATAATCAGTATTGAATTCCTTATCTTAACGTCTTTCTAGAAATCGTCACGGATGTTTCAGAGACAGTCTAGATATGGTAGATGATCTTGATCATATCTTCCACAGCATTTCTTCTGCTACAATCGCAATGGCTTTGTTCTATTGCACCATTATTTGTATATCGCTTATTTCTAGAGTTATGATTCATTATTCTACAGAATATGTTTGCATAACACTAAGACACACAGATGCTTTGGACGTTTTCAGTGATGCAATTTGTGTGTCCGTAGGGTCCTTGATATAAAGAGGAGTATTCTACCGCATTATACATAGCAATTAACTAGGAGAAAACGGATTTTAAGGTATACTTAAAAACATACATATTTACATATATGTGTATCTATGTATGCATGTGAATGTAGCTGTGTGTTCCCAACATGGCTGTGTGTTCCAAGCATGTGGTTCTAGATTCAGTCTCACCGCGTAGCATCTTCGGCCAGTGTATTCCAATTGTTGGATTGCCTCGGATTCAGCAAAATATTTATCAGCACATTTGATAGCCGGAAAGTGAAAAAAAACCTTATTCATATGTGTGCGTGTGTGCGTGCGTGTGTGCGTGTGTGCGCGCGTGTGTGTATTTATTTAGTCGGTAGACACTTATTTTATTTTATTCTTATCCTGATTTATTTTATATTTGTCCATTAGGTCTTTTGATAGTTTTGAAATGTTTAGTCGTTATATTTAACATTGGGTAAGCCGTTCTATTTGTATTTTACACGCACACACGCAGACACGCACACACACACACAAACACACAAGCACACACATGTATCGTATTATACAGACAAGACAGTAATATTTCGATGCTTGCAAAAGCAAAAACAGTTTGTTTTCAATGTGTGTGTGTGCTTGTGTGTGTGTGTGAGTATGTGTGTGTGTGTGTGCGTGTGCATATATACGTATATACATTGTAAAAATTAATAGACATTCCATTTCTGAACATTTTTCCACTTTAATGATTAGATGTATATAAACATATAATTATTATTGCGGAACTATTATGAGAAAAGTCGTTTCTATTCGTTTTTTTTTTTCAAATATGTGATATCGTATCAAGGTCTTTCTATTTCTTATTCTACTACATATATACTTACATATATGTGTATTCTACCACATGTATACATACACATATATATGTCTGCCACATATATACTTACATATATACTTACATATATGTGCATGCATATTTCTGTTTGTGGTCGTTTATTTTTTATATTTCAAATAAGCTTTAATTATCATAATATATAAGATGATACAATTTTTTTTTCTGTCACACCCTTTATGAAACTGCTTCAATAGTTATGTAAGAGCATTTTTTGCAAAAATGTGACGCACGAAAGGATGGCAAAAAGCAAACGAAGACAATACGATGACAATGACGACGACAAAATTGTTGATGGTTAGTGCTGTTCTCAGACTTTGTTACGTGTATATAAATATCTATACACAAACATATATATATATATATATATATATATATATATATATATATATATATATATATATATATATATATATATATATATATATATATATATATATATATATATATATATATATATATATATATATATATATATATATATATATATATATATATATATATATATATATATATATAGGCGTAGGAGTGGCTGTGTGGTAAGTAGCTAGCTTACCAACCACAAGGTCCCGGGTTCAATCCCACTGCGTGGCATCTTGGGCAAGCGTCTTCTACTATAGCCTCGGGCCGACCAAAGCCTTGTGAGTGGATTTGGTAGACGGAAAACTGAAAAAAACCCGTCGTATATATGTATATATATATATGTATGCGTGTGTGTATGTTTGTATGTGTGTGTTTGTCCCCCCAACATCGCTTGACAACCGATGCTGGTGTGTTTATGTCCCTGTAACTTAGCGGTTCGGCAAAAGAATCGATAGAATAAGTACTAGACTTCTAAAGAATAAGTCCTGGGTTCGATTTGCTCAACTAAAAGGCGGTGCTCCAGCATGGCCACAGTCAAAAGACTGAAACAAGTAAAAGAGTAAAAGAGAATATATATATATATATATATATATATATATATGTGTGTGTGTGTGTATGTATGTCTATATATATATATATATAATATAAATAATATATAAATATATGTATATATCCATACATATATGTACATACGTACATCTATATGTGTACATACATGCATATATGGGTACAGGACATCACAAACAAACGTTAAACACAATCAGAAACGAAAACATAAAGACCAAAACAGAAAACAAACATTTTTTTCGAACAACGAAAAAAATAAACAGAGAAACGAGACATGCAACATAAAGAAATTTCCCTTCATCAGTTGCCCCTGTCCATTTACTCCGCGTTTCGAAATATATACTTATATATACATACATATATAATCCGAAAAGTATAGTGATAAATATCCATCACGGCTGATATTAACAATCGGTTTCGCATAAATATTTCAATGGAGAGTTAGGTAACAATCCGATTATATAAATTTACGTTCATCAGAGTTAGCCGATGTGGAAGAACATATGATGACTGCTCTCTATTATACGATATATATATATATATATATATATATATATATTCGTGGTTATGTTCACTATGTTTCATTTCTGATATCCCTAATTTTTCTTGTTTTTTTATATTTTTTTGTTGTTCAGTTTCCTTGCATTCTTCCTATTTAAATATATATTTGCTTTCCTAATGTAGTTTCCTATTTTAGCTATAAATCGTGGGTTGATTGTAACGGTGTTTCTTATATCCTGTT
>NC_142932.1:28655722-28658222 GCF_046866305.1 Octopus bimaculoides
ACAACCGAATGCATCTTTCATGTATAACACTGATTAACTATATTATATAAAATCATAGGAGTGTGCAGTGTATTCACATTGTAAACAAAACGAAAGATTACAATTGTTGATAAGTGTAAGAAGATTGGCAGGTAAAGGCGACAGGTTCAGAAAGGCACGTATGAAACGCTGCGTTTCATTAAATTCAATTTAGCTTCATTGTGTTTTTACATTTATACTTCATAGGGCACCATGGAATGGCTTACAAATTAATACATTTGAAAGCAACAATGGCGATATTTCATAATATACACACGGTAAAATGATATACGACAATATGTATGGACTCTGTGACTACCTATAACTTAGGTACACGTTTACCTATTTTTGGAGAGAGCATTTCTTGATTAAATATATCTCAATGATACGTTATGTGCGGAGGAGTTAATGAATGAATGATTCAACAAGTAGAAAAATTTAAGGGGAGGTAGTTGGTGATCGTTATTATTGTGGACAGGGGATCTCAGAACAACGCTAACTGAATGGCAATATCCACCCTCACTTATTGACGATGGAATTAGGCGTGCTAAGAAATTAGATATAAGAACACTAAGGACAGCAAAACATAGCATTACACCTCATATCGAAACACTACTGTATATATCAATACACAGTCTTAGAAACAATGAAGCATACAACACTATTGTGCAAAATCTTCCTTTCAAACTAGAGACACAAACATGAACAACATCCTGAAAACACATAAATTCATCAAATGCAAAATGCAACACAAATCGCTAAAGAGACTTCTAACAAATTCGAAAGTTTACACAAACACCACGAAAACAACGTTTGAAAAATATGGACGCCTAAAGTGTGAAACATGCTCCAACCTACTAGAAGGCTCGATTTTCCTTTCAAACAAGGGAAGAGGTTCACAGCAAAAACCAACTTCACTTGTGCCTCTGAAAATCTAATTTATGTAATAACCCGGTCGAGTTGTGGACATAACTGTATAGGACAGACGAGTTTTACATTGAGACGGAGAGACACTCTACATAAAGAGCAGATCCATACAGACAGATTCCTTTAATTGAACACATAGAGATGTGCACATAACATCCAACCAAATTTCACAGTTTTCTCCTTCCACCAATGCAAAGATACAATTTCTCTACAAGGTCGTTCAAATAAAGAAAATTTGTTTATCGCAAAATACAGAACACGTTTAAATATGCACGTATCATCAACTTTGGTCTCTATACATATTTTTATTCACGATTACATACCCATCACTGTATATATTTCTCCCCACTACTCTAACTTTTGCATTGTTGTGTATATTTTAACCCCACCGAAATATGAACAATTTTCTCCCCTGTCCACAATAATAACGATCACCAATTACCTTCCCTTAAATTGTTCTACTTGTTGAATCTTTCATTCAAAAACGCCCCTCACACAACATGGACATTAAAAAATTTGTTAACAAAATACGTAATTAAAATAATTTTAATGTTATGATTGGCGAAAGTGAAAGGCGAGGGGAGGGAGAGATGGAAAGAGGGGGAGAGAGAGGGAGATGGAAAGAGGGGGAGAGAGAGGGAGATGGAGAGAGAAGGAGAGAGAGAGAGAAAGAAAGTGGGTGTCTTTTTGTTCATGATTCTTCAATGACATATTTTCAAACACTGTCACTCTGTTAAATCCCCGTAACTTAGCGGTTCAACAAAAGAGGCGATGGATTAAGTACAAGGTTTAAGATATAATTACTGGGGGTCAATACGTTCGACTAAATTCTTCAAGACGGCGCCCCACCACGGGCACAGTCCAAGGACTGGAACAAGTAACAGAAAAAAATAGTAGCTATATATTACAAATAATGACGATAAAATACATAATATAGAATATTATTATAAGTCATGTTTTACTACATTTGATGAAAATTGCTGTCCTGTAATATATACGCACACATATGTGTGTGCGCCTGTGCTTGCGTTTGTGGAGTTCTTTTGTTTACGTATGTGTCTAGACGCGTTATGCAAGTTAGTGTCTCTAAATGGAGAAAGGAAATTGACTTAGAAATCTAACAATAGCTAAGTCGAGAGCAAATAAAGTTGGAAACTAAAATGATTAAAGTATAAAATGGAGTTCAATTATTTAGCGGCTACACTATTTTTAGAATCGATTGTAGCTTTCACTTCATCACGAGAACGGTTTAATGGTTATGAATCCTATGACAGCTATCTTAAGATACTTCATTGTACTGGATTCGCTATAGTAATTACCCATTCTATAGAAATAAGGTAGTGTAATTTGCTGATGTTACTATTTAAACTAGTTATAGTCAGGGATCGTCTACGTAGTCGTCCGATCGGGATGATAGACGAAAAAATAGCCGAATCTTCCCAAAATCTCCTTAAATATATAAAAGCTATATTCACTTATCAAATCCTATAAAGCATTACAGAGTAAGATAATGACGGCCAAAAATCTCTAATCCGTAAGCACTGGCCTTGTAAGT
>NC_142932.1:28663222-28673222 GCF_046866305.1 Octopus bimaculoides
CTTATTAGTGTGTGCTAATGACACAGAGCATTCGGACGAACTCCATTAGCTAAATTACCATGTCTTTAGTTTGTCCGTGTTGACAGCCTAATTAAGGCTGTTTTAATTCTATGATTGGATTTAGTTTAAAAAAATTTACAAAATAAAGACAAACAGCGTTACCTAATCTGCAACCTCATTTTGCGTAATGTTGCTTGTTATTTTCTTCTAAGCGAATCTAGTTACATAATAAGAAAAAAGCCAGAGATTGGACAGAGTCATCAGAAAAGATTAATCGTCGGTTATACATACATACATACACACATACATACATGCGTACGTACATACATACATACATACGTACATACGTACATACGTACATACATATATATATATATATGTATATATATATATATATATATGTATATGCGTGTGTATATATACATGCATATATATACACATATATACATACATATATATATATATATGTATACTTATATATAGATAAAATTATGTACACACACACACACACACACACACACATATATATATATATATATATATATATATATATATATATATATATATATATATATATATATTTATATTAATGAGTGACAATAAAACCGGAGGTTCGTAATCACAGTCATTAACTTACAACTGTTACTGCTATAAGAATCACGGCACTGAGTGTCGATTAAATGGCTCCGAGGAAGCTACATATTGTCACCTCTTAGTACATTGATTTTGTTCTAAGATATATATATATATATATATATATATATATATATATATATATATATATATATATATATATATATATATGCGTATAAGGAAAGATGACGACTAGGTGGACATCCAATATGCTAGAAAAGGGTCATCAGCGACTTAACGACAAAAGAAACATCATGTTCTCCAGAACAAATTCAGCAAAATACGCATGTAATACAATTTTTCTGAATTATCAGATTTTCAATTTGCTAGACCACTGGTTTTAAATTGAAATTGATTTTCAATTTATCACCCTCAGTATATATATATATATATATATATATATATATATATATATATATATATAAAGACCTAGCTCTTAGTTTGTTAAGACGACGAGAGTTCCAGTTGATCAGACCAACAGGACAGTCCGCTCGTGAAATTAAGTTGTAGTTGGCTGAGCATTCCATAGACACGTGTTGCCTTGATGTAGTTCTTAGGGAGATTCAGGATGACTCTGGACGTGACAAGGCTGGCCCTTTGAAATACATAATATTACTCATTTTTGCAAGCTTCGTGAACTGGATCACCATGAAATAAAGTTTCGTGGAAACAACGCGGCGCCGGGAATCGAATTCACAACCATACGATTGCGAACCGGAAACCTTCCCCAGTAAGTCACACGCCTTCATTCACATATATAGAGATTTACACACACACACACCCACACACACGTAAACACATACGCATACCTCTTCTAGTGCAATTTCATTAGCTGTCAGTCAACAACATGAATATTTATCTAAAGCCAGTTCTTATTTAAATAACGTTTGATCAAAACATGATGTGTCAACTGTTGACATCATTTTCTATTAAATGTCCTCGTTATAGTATTTCTCATACAATATAATATATGCTCCAGGAAATGGATAAATAGATATATATGGTGTGCTGAATATTAACAGGCTCGTTTTGCTGCGCTCCAGCCATTTAGAAACAATCTAGATTCGAAGTCTCGAGCCAAGCCATTCTACGGACTCCAAGAGCAAAGACGTCCAATATCAATCATATTAACTAACGACGTATTATCAACATGTTTCTTACCTTTTAGAAAATCCGAAAATTCTGCCTTCTTTATGAATGTATTTCCCGCTTTATAGCAGCTAACACTCGCGTGTCTAAACCTTAGACAAAAAAAAAGTGAACGAAAAATGTCCCTACGCGCAATAAGATAACAATTTATTGATTCAGATTGTTACGACTTTCTAAAATAATATATTTATGTAAAATAACATGCTACAGTAAAACCAAACGGTGGAACTACTTTAAGAAAACATTTAAAAAAAGACTATATAGAACTCTGTCTAGCACTTCATGTTATATTCATTCACTAAAAATATTCGACGTCAAAACTTGAACTGAAGATTTCAGACAACGTTTTCATAATAGAGTCTTGCATAATTCATTGGAAATCAGGATATTAGAATCAGATTCGCTCAAAACTGTCCAAAATATTCTTCACCAACGTTTCACCATTATAGCAACATATAACTAAGCATCGTTGTATATTCTTCACTTACAGTTATGCTAGCATTTCTAATCCTTCATCTATACACGCATATATGCACAGACATCTATATGTACACATATCACGTATATATAAGAATATATATACACAAAACACACGCACACATTTTTGTATATCTGAACGGGTTTTTCTCATCGTTTCTCATCTCACGTACTTCCTCGCCTTCGTTTTCCTACAGCATTATTATACTCCAAACACACATTTCGTTCTTCTTTCTATTTCCTTCCTCTCTGTATCATTTTTTATAATCCTTTTTGTTTTTACATTATATTCATGTACATATATATCACTATATATATGGGCGCGGTTTAGCCTAATGGTTTAAAGCACCGCGACGCGTAATGACGGACGTTTGAGTTTGAGTCTCATAGCCGGCCGCCAATACTCTTTTCTGCAAAATAAGGGTAGCTTATCCTGTTCAGGCTATATTATTAGCATTAACCTGCGTTTGAGTGTTTAAAAATCACTTCTTTAACTTTCTAAAACATCTCAACATTTCTAAAGCCAACTTCGTTTGTTTGTTTACGTTCATCGTAATTTCAATTTATATATTACTATATATTTGCCTATAAAATATAGATGCGTGTGCATGTGTATTTATGTGTATATGTTTATACACATATATATGTTTGCCTACGTGCAGAAATGAATATATGTGTGTGTATCTGTGCGCTCGCGTACCGAAATACATGTGTGTGTTGTATGTGTGTACTAACAATAAGTTAGCCGTGTGACCACAGTGGCTTGTTTGAATGCTGTATTCTGTTATAGAATATATGTAAATATTTCAACACTCTATGTAATACACAGAGTAACCACCATGTGTATACATACTCCTTTTTAGCAGAACAAGAGCAATCAGACGGGCTTTATTCAGTCTTAAGTTGGGATTTCTTCAATGGCAGACCATTCGCATTCCCTCTCCGTGGTAACACTGCTTATAAACCTACTAGTAATGAATGTTTCAGAAAGTCAAGAAAACTGGTTATACATGTTTAATGTTTTCCAGGCATTTACTTGGATTCATGTATCAATGGTTCGTTATTAAATATTTCGTAGTGGAGGCCTGGTTTTGAATTTTCAAGATTTTGTTGAGGGTGGAACCATTTCTTAGCTACTGTTTTTTCTAAGTCTACTCTGACCCGGAGTAGTAGCACCTGTCAGCGTCCCAGCTATGGTTTAATTAATATATGACAGCTTTCCTGCTTATGCTTGTGAAGAAGGGATTCAGCAGATTCCACAAAAGAAATCTTCTTGATTCCAAGAAGGGAGAGACGGCTGCAGCTACGCATCGTGGTGTGCAAAGAGGAAAATGGGGCAAATGAGAACGTGAGGGTGACGGTGTGCAACTCTTTCACACTTTAAACAAAGACACAATGCAAGTCATCACTCATCCTTAAAGTTGACTAGATTGTTCTCGTCGCTCCGATGGACGAAAATGATATTGTGTTATAGACTGTATGTAAAGATAGAAGTAAACATTCTAAGGGATAGACGTAAGGTGGTCGGCGACTCAGATCCATGAAGCAATCTTGACTATTTGGTGTTGGTGGAATATTGTTGATAAAAAGGCACAGTTTGGAGTGACACAGAAAACACACAATATCTGTTTAGGCCGCCAACTCAACGCTTAAGGGAATGAGAGTTGTACGAAGAAAATTCTTAGGTTTCTCAAAATCAGAAAGGAGAAAGCTGATTGGATGACTACAGATCCAATCCATCACTAGAACTGTAAAGATCTGTTAAACTTTCCACAAGTTTATCATTTCAGTATCTATGAACATGTCTAGGTGTGCAAGTATATGCATGAAAAGACATAAATAAAGCAAAACATACAGATCTGCACATAAACATACATACGATAGTACCTTGTTGTTGATGATGAAATTCCAGTGAAGGAACTTTGGACGTTAAACACCGGTTTTTTCTCTATTGACAAGAAATCATGAAATAAAACTGAATGACTTATATGCATACATACATACATACATACATACATACATACAAACAAACATACATACATACATACATACATACATACATACATACATACATGCTTGCATTCCTTTCCGACGAAGAGTTATGCACGAGCGCCAAACATTTCTGCTTTATAGCGAGTCAAGCTAATACGTTCATTGTGCACGTCCTCTTATAGCTTATTAATGTTTGTTTCAATGCTTTTTTTTTTGTATTTGATTTGATTACATACATACACATACATACACACACATACATACATACACACACATACATACATATATATACATACATACATACACACATGCATACACACATACATACACACATACATACATACATACATACATACATGTATAGATACATACATGCATACACATCGATAGATACATGCATGTATACATGCATACAGATATATATATATACATACATACATACATACATGTATAGATACATACATACATACACATCAATAGATACATGCATGTATACATGCATACAGATATATATATACATACACACATACATACATGCATACACACATGCATAAATACGTATACATATACATACATATACATATATATATACATACACACATACATACAAAAATACAAGCATACATACATACATGCATACATACATGCATACATACATACTCACACATACCTGCATACATACATTCATTTATACATACATACATACATACATACATACATACATGTATTTATATATATATACAGACAAGCATGTGTTTGTGTTTGCATTTTTTTTAAACATATAAACCTGCATATATTTTTGTATATAAATGCATGTCTCTGTTTTGATTAAAATACTTTCTTTAACAGAATTATATTAGTATAAGTAAAAAGTTTAACTCTACTATTCTCTGTTTTAATCTTCAATAACACTGAACCAAGTAAAAATGGCGCCTATAATACGTACAAAATAAAGAAACTACTTCCATTCATTTCATTTTAGCTTCGTAACTGAACGAGTAATATATATTTATATTTGTTACTCTGATCTACACGTAAATGTCGAAGAAAAAGCCAATATAATTGAATGCTAACATCTGTATATTAAATGAATAGCTACTGTAGTTAATATATTTTCAGACATCAACATATTGAAAATTTATAAGATGACAGCAGACATGAGAAATACGGAGTGGGAGGGGGAGAGGAATATATATACCTATTTCGTTATTGCCTACAAGGGGCTAAACATAGAGGGAACAAACAAGAACAGACGAACGGATTAAGTCGATTACATCGACCGCAGTGCGTAACTGGTACTTAATTTATCGACCCCGAAAGGATGAAAGCCAAAGTCGACCTCGGCGGAATTTGAACTCAGAACGTAACGGCAGACGAAATACTGCTAAGCATTTCGCCCGGCGTGCTAACGATTCTGCCAGGGGAATATATATACCGACATGCAAACACCCTCATACAAACGCAGAGACGTACAAACACGCACGAAATTACACACACACACACACACACACACACACACACACACACACACACACACACACACACACACAAATATGCACATACATTTTAATTGTGAATGTGTGTGTGTCCGACAGGCTTCATACTGTTTCTGTCTTCTAATTCCACTCGCAAACCTTTGGTCGGCTCGAATCTATAGCAGAAAACCAAAGTATATATATATATATATATATATATATATATATATATATATATATATATATATATATATATAGACGGTTTAGATATAGATTCAAGGCTTGAATATGGTACTTATGCTAAGGCACCCGAATATCGCATCCCAAAAGGATGGGTGATTAAAATCAAATAATAAGCAACACGGATTTCAAAAGTGATTGCAGTACGCACGTTTCATGCTACTTCAATTTATTTAAGTAATGTGAGCATTACCTTAAATGCAATATGAAGAGCAATCTTCAGCTGCACGAAAATGCAGAAAAAAGACATATTATAAATGTGGCAACATATTAAAGCCTAGTGGGGCTCTCCCCACTTGGATTTAATATGTTGCCACATTTATAATATGTCTTTTTTCTGCATTTTCGTGCAGCTGAAGATTGCTCTTCATATTGCATTTAAGGTAATGCTCACATTACTTAAATAAATTGAAGTAGCATGAAACGTGCGTACTGCAATCACTTTTGAAATCCGTGTTGCTTATTATTTGATATATATATATATATATATTCAAAATTTATTAGCATAATAGGCGCAGAGTGTCTGTGCGGTAAAAAGCTTCCTTCTCAACCACACGGTTTTGCGTTCAGTTCCAATGCGTGGCACTTAGGGCATGTCTTCTACTATAGCCTCAGGCTGACCAACGCATTATCAGTTGATTTGGTAAACGGAAACTGAAAGAATTCCCTCGTATATATGTATTTGTGTGTGTGTATGTGTGTAATGGTGTGTGTATGTGTGTAATGGTGTGTGCTTGTCCTGGACAAACGATGTTGGTCTGTTTACGTCCGCGTAACTTAGCTGTTCGGCAAAGAAGAGCCTATAGTATAAGTACTAGGCTTACCAAGAATAAGTCCTGAGGTTGATTCGTTCAACTGAAAAGCGATGTTCCAGCATGGCCGCAGTCAAATGACTGAAACAAGTAAATAAAATAAATGAGATAATAATATATTATATACTTATGATAATATTTTTTTATTCTTTTATTTGTTTCAGTCATTTGACTGCGCCCATGCTGGAGCACCGCCTTTAGTCGAGGAAATCGACTCCAGCACTTACTCTTTCTGAGCCTAGTACTTATTCTATCTCCTTTTTTGCCGAATCGCTAAGTTTCGGGGAACTAAATGCACCAGCATCAGTTATCAAACGATGTTGGGACACACACACACACACATATATATATATACGACGGGCTTCTTTTAGTTTCTGTCTACCAAATCCACTCGCAAGGCTTCGGGCGGCCCGTGGCTATTGTAGAAGACACTTGACTAAGGTACCACGCAGTGGCACTGAAGCAGAACCATGTGTTTGGTAACCAAGCTTCTTACTACACAGCCACTCCTAATGCAATTTAATAAGTAATAAATATTAAATATATATCAGATAGAAATGCTGCAATTCTTGTCCAAAATAAAATTATAAAAATTAATTGTTTTTTGGTCAAGAAACTCGTCATTGTAATTTCTTATGTATATTAGGATTCACATATCCAATAAGATTGAATTTATATCAATTTGTTTACAAACCTGAGAATTATTAAATAAAAAACGAAAACAATGACACATATTAAACAAGACCATTCAGAGAGCGGAAACCTCCACCATGGCAACACCAATGTCCTCTCAACGATTAGCCTGAGATTATTTTTAAAATGGGAATATCTAAAATAAACTTGACAGCTCTCACAAACGAAAATACTAAAATTGAACTCGGCCTTTTTCAAAATATATGTAAGAGAAAAAAATAATAATCCAAATTCTTGTCCCGTACCGGATCGATCCCAAAATCTAAACAGTTCGTGCCAGTTACGAGGCCAAACATCACTGAAAATGGTTCAGAAGATATCTTATCCACGGACAAACAAACAAACAAACACGACTGAAAATTATCTCTGCCTTTGCTAAGGCAATGGTAAAAATAGACCAATATATCGGCCTTAAAATATATTTATATGCTATTTTAATCTATATATATCGTAGCGTATTAGTCTTTATATACTAGGAACATATTTTTAAAAACTATCCACGGCTAAATCAGAAATGTTCCTTTCATAATTTCATATGTAAGTACATGTTTTTTTTTATAATAACACTACGTAATTTATCTATTTGGTAAGTAACAAAATAATATATATAAAATATTATATAATCTCTAGTCAAATAGTAAATAATATTATAAAGTAGATTTCATAAATTATTTATAATAATCATTACCAATCATTAAATATTAATAATTAAAATTATATAGTTTATATAAGAAGAAATCTTTCTAAAAATAATATCATAATAACATTGCAGTAGTAATTAAATAAATACTCAATTAAATAGTTATCGAAACGAAATTTAATCATAATGACTTCATAAAATCCTTTTGATAAGTGCTCTGTTGCATACTAAAACACTTCACAATTAAAATTCAGATTACTTTTTTTTAGAGGAAAAATCTTATCGCGATATTTATAAGCATTTATACTTACGGAAAAATAGAAGGGACATAATTTTACAAAGGCAATTTACAAAGTACGCTTGTAATATATATATATATATATATATATATATATATATATATATACCAGATAAGCTCATCCCGCTCCAAGTCTAACTATAGCCGAAGAAAGAAAGAAAGAAAGAAACACAGTAGAAAGGAAAAAGATACTGAAAGAAAGAAAGAGCGAGAACAAAACCACACAGAGAAAGCATAGCTATACTTTATGCTGTAAAATATTCTTTTAATGATGTATTACTTCTATTATTGATATTTCTAAGCTATATACAACATCACTAATTCGTTTTCAACATTAAACCTAACAGTATATGCAAATTTTCAGAAAATCATACATTTGCCCTATTATAAAAAATATCCCACCTAGAAATACCATTTAGAAATTCATACAAATTGCGTTTCTTGGCAACAATTTTATTAATGTATGTTCATAATAAACAAACATCTCAGTTCAAATATGTGTGAGATTTATTTGCCCTGTACCAGGCTGAACTTAAAGCTAATTTACCAAGTAGCATCTGTTTTAATTTAGGCAATAGGCATTGAAAAACATAGGCACTTAAAGCTACTCCCACCTACCAGGACGGTAAGTGTATTCCTGCCTTGGTTATAGCGTATTATATCATATTTGCTGGAGCAAAAGTGTGTAGCCATCTTTAGAGGTTTTAAGACATTGGTGTTTGGAGTATTTGATATATGGATTTTATTTCTTTCTGCTTGAAAGACTCCGAAGTGGCTACCTTTCGTCTCTATTTCATTAATTATCCCTTAAAACTAAGGACAAAATCGCTTACGTTAAATATGGCGCACTTTGTACATATGTATATATAGTGTTGTACATGTATTTGTGGATATATATATAATATGTCGGGTCACTTGATTCTTGCACAACCTGTCACATAGTAGGATCATCGGTGACTAAACCATGACTCTTTCTAAGTCTGCCTGGTGAGCAGGGTTGCCAGAAACCCAGCAGGAATAATGACAAGATCTGTCAAAATGGTGGGTAGACCTAATGTAGATTCAACGATATGTAGTATAGCACGTGCCCTTTGAAAATCCGGCTTCTTGTCTGTCATGCTAGAAAACTATTGCGAGTGTGGCATCCCTTAGCTTTTGTTAAATCATGTCTCTTGCAAAGGTCACTTTGATACAAAATCAGATATGCAGGGAATGGTATTGAACCTTTTGCGAATTGTTTGCTCCCCCTTGATATCCCATATTCCTGAGTCAGCGACCATTATTGGCAATTGATAGCTTGCTCTAACTTTTCTCTGAATCATGTCACTGGAGGAGTGGGTCTGTGAGGAGTTGTGCAAGCTTTATTCAACCTAAAATGTTAAGATGAGTGGCAGTTTTTCGGTGTGTGTTCATGTACGAGAGCACTGCGGTGAACATCGAAGCCGCGCCCAGGAACCGAAAAAAAATCCGCATATTTGTGTGTTTATGTTTGCCACTCACAACTTGATAACCGATGTTTCTTTGATTGCATCCCTTTTATCTAATCTAGTTCGGTAAAAATGTTCGGGCAGACTTGTGCCACTGAACGTTT
>NC_142932.1:28688222-28690722 GCF_046866305.1 Octopus bimaculoides
TCGCCATCAAATTGACGTTGGCTGAACAGACGCACGGTTTACTTTACGTGTAGTGTAGAAGAAATGATAGCAGAGTAACGTGAGAGAAAGTGTTTTGTTGAAGAACATGACGCAACACTCTGTCTTGTAATTGAAACTAAGATCAAACATACATGAGTGCAACACCGAAGCCATAAAGTCACTAACCCTCAGAACATGTATATAACAAACTGAAAGGAAAGAAAGAAACAAAGAAACAAAGAAAGAAACCCAATTTCTTAGTGCCTAAATGGTAGGTCAGATAACTGGAACACTATGCAAATAATAAGAATATCCACTGTCTTTGATTTGAACAGTATGCTTTACTAAAATTGATACTGGGCTGGAAGAGTAATACTTAAGAGTTTAAGAGAAAAGTCTTTCCTGAAAGTAAATTGAATAGACTTCTATTTTTTGGAAAGCATTCCATATTCCACGATGTAAATTCGTAACTGACATAACGGTGAATTATCAGTGAAATTGCTATATAGAGCAGTGGTTATTAAAGGAGGGTCGCCAGTGCATGACCAAGCGGTTAGGGCATTACACTCACAATCGAGAGATCGTGGTTTTAATTCCTGGGCCGAGTAGTGCATGATGTTCTTGCGCAAAACGCTTCATTCCACATTACTCTGCGTAAAATTCGACACCTGACGTGTGGTACACCGTGCACCTGTTGAGACTACGTCGGTTCGGTGGAGGGAGTGAGCTAATGATCACTATAATTAAACCATTCCTGCAAGCCGCTCTGCAACAAATTGTAGAATCGTCTTTATGGTATGACGAGAGACTACCATCATCATATTTATGAAGAGAATATTTCTAAATCATCTTACTTCATTTCATATAATTTGGTAACTAAAGTCTTGAAATCCAGAACCCGAAAAGATAAAGATATTTGAAATACGTAACCAGTTTATTCCCTCCTACGCAACAGATGTTAAAATAAAAAGAGATATGAGGAGATGGAATAAAACCTTAGAAAACAGGTTTAGAAAAAAGTAGAAAATTATATAAATTAGGAAAGCACAAATATAATTTGTTATATTTCGTGCCAAACATTAAGGAGAGTGAACTTTAATTAGATAGAAGTTTCTATAATAGATGACTGTCGATAGCAATTTAAATTATAGTGTATCAGAGGCTAAAATAACTTTAAAAATCAATTGTTAAATTGAATAACTATAAAGTGTGTCTTACAATTAAATAGAAACGGATAAATGAGGAATTTCGGGGAGAAAATTGGTCGTAAGTAAAGTTTTTTGGAATATATGAAGCAATAATTATTTGTAAAAATAGAACAGAACTATAGAAGTCGTCGTGTTGAGAAATATATGGTATTAAAAGGAATAAAAAATCTATGCGTGGTGCAGACAGGAAATGTAGGAAGGTAAAATAAAGCATTGAAATATGTTGTTTCTGAGTGCCTTTAGTCAAATAAAGATATGTAAAACTTTATATGGAGAATGTAGAACGCTTATTATAGTTATGAGAAATAACAAAGTAGGAGAAAATACGCGGAGGTAAGTGGATGATATGGAATAACATTAGAAAAGGCTAGAAATATTTTGTAAAAAAATTATCTCTTATATAATGATTAGAGGTATTATAGAGAAATTATGAAACAGCTGACATTGCACAGCCAAAGAAAGAAAATTATGTGGACAAAATACTTGAAATAGAAA
This sequence comes from Octopus bimaculoides, assembly GCF_046866305.1. Lineage (NCBI taxonomy): Eukaryota > Metazoa > Mollusca > Cephalopoda > Octopoda > Octopodidae > Octopus > Octopus bimaculoides. The sequence goes on from NC_142932.1 coordinate 28,689,926, forward strand.
TAGAATAATACATACATACACCGGTTTACACTCATATCTGAATGTGAGTCTGTTTGAGCATCTTTGTGTACAGAGAGAGAGAGAGAGAGTAGAGGGAAATTCTAACCAGAACGTACGAATGCGAGACAAATATATATATGTGTATATATTTCAGTGTGTGGGCGTTTACAATTTAGAAGCAATGAGAAATATGGAAAAAATGTCACATTTAGGAAGAATTTTTGACTGCGAAACTCGGGCTTGAAAGATTCATCTACCATCTTTGACGGTCATGTTAGCTTCACACCAAGGCTACTCTCTATTGTAAAATCAAAGCGGTTAATTTAAACTTTTAAAATTCGGAGTACCACTGCATGTATGTATATAAGTATGTATGTATGTATGTATGTATGTATGTATGTATGTATGTATGTATGCATGTATATATGTATGTATGTATGTATGTATGTATTAGGCTTTGTGTCTATCCATTTTCTGCAAGAATACGAAAATAGTCAGTCGTTAATTTCGGAGATGTATTTGCCTGACAAGTGGTTTGATCTGTGATCGTGCGTTGCAGCTACAGCAATTACGTTGTAGAAGACACATATTTGCCGTTCAAAAACACGCAAAAACTGTTAACATGATTTTCATTCTTATTATTTGCACTTAAATTTCGGTGCACTACCTGCAACTCGGTGCTCACTCTGGATGGAGACGACAGTACACTACCTAGGCGTCCATTTCGGTGGCTGGTATAACATTCAGTCCTTGATTTTAGAGCTAGACTTTCCATACACACACACAGATATATATAT
>NC_142932.1:28700722-28730722 GCF_046866305.1 Octopus bimaculoides
CAGAAGTTCTTCCATACATTTTTGTATAGAATTTGTTTCTCAGTGTTTTTTTTTTTTTTTTTGGCATGTATGGCATTTGTTCGCTTCTGATTTCATTGCAGAAATATATATTTTCTTTTATAATGCCTTCTTTTATAATACCATTATTGTTTGACATTTTCTCGTGGTGTTTAATGTATCTCCTTACTATCATATTCTTGGTTATTTCCAAGATTCCTTTGCAATGGAACCACTGTCAGAAATCTTTTTGCATTGAACCTATCTTATAGCCTAACCCTACATTCTCTCTCTCTCTCTCTCTCTCTCTCTCTCTCTCTCTCTCTCTCTCTATCTATCTATCTCTTTCTCTCTCTCTCTCTCTCTCTCTCTCTCTCTCTCTCTCTCTCTCTCTCTCTCTCTCTCCCTCTCTCTTTCTCTCTCTGTTCTTCGTAAATGAATTTATTACTCAGTAATTGAACTGGATTGCCAGATAAAACTTGCAACACTTCTTTACCTCTCTCGAAATAAGTTATTTTTAAAGATATTTACTGACAGATGCTGGAATTAACCTTTTGTATGCCTTTAGAAAAGCTTTTATGACTTCTTTCTTTTACTAAGAGTTTGTTGTTGCTTTAACATTGGAGAATGGGATTTTCTCCATAAGATAGATTTGCTCTAAGTGAGCAAGTCAGACGTTCTTTCCGGTTTCAGCCATTTAGTATGTTATTAAATGTGTTTGGTAGCGCCTTACTTCTCCCTATTAAAAATTTCCACATTGGCATTGGAATTATATTTTTTACTGTTACCTTGCAACATTTTCATTGTTATAGCCACTGAACTACTTATTGCATTAATGCAACATGTCACAGTTGTTTTCTTGCTGTATATTTAATGTTTTCATTTCGATCTACTTTGTGCATTAGTGATATTGTCACTTAATCCTAAGTCGGGATTGAGAGAAATTCTCCCATCAAAGATGTATGACCGTTCATAGCTCTACGTATTCGTAATTATGATGGCTTTAATTCTAATGAGAGAAAACAACGTCCAATAAAGTAGATAAAACAATTCAACATGAACGATCAATTGATACATTTGTTGCATCCACGTTCAGTTGGGAGAAGTGTCCCGCCTGCTATTATTATTATTATTATTATTATTATTATTATTATTATTATTGTTATTGTTCAGTAGTTTTATTTTTATAACCTGCTTTCACTTCACTACCGAGCGCAGCTCTGTGCGCCTTGGGTATGTGCTGTGGTTGGCTGTGGTGCTCTTATGTTTACTGTATTGAATGTGTTTTGCGTAGAATGTATGCAGTACCCAGTAGTGCAATTTTCTGTATGTTATATATATTTGTAAGTCCTGGTGTTTTTGTTATGTATTTGTCTGAATATTTTTGTATTATACCTAAGGCACCTACTATGATAGGAATTGTTTCTGTTTTTAGATTCCACATTCGAGTTATCTCTATTTCCAGGTCTTTGTATTTTGAAAGTTTTTCCATTTCTTTTAGAGAAACGTTGTCATCTGCTGGTATTGATACATCAATTAGAAAGCATTTTTTTTCTTCATGATCTTTGACAACTATATCTGGTCTATTTTCCTTAATTTCTCTATCTGTGTGTATTGGCATATCCCAGAGTATGGTTGCTTTCTCGTTTTCTGTGACCTTTTCTGGCGTGTGTTTATACCATCTTTTTCTGTTGTTATTCCATTGTGTTGGCATAGCTTCCAGTGTATATAGGTCCCAGCTCTGTCGTGTCTGTGAATATATTCCTTCTTAGCCAGGACTGGGCAGCCAGAGATAATATGATTTATTGTTTCTTGTCCATCTCCACATATTCTACAGTTACTTTTTATATTTCTTTTCATTATGTGTTTTTGGTAACTTCTCGTGGGGAGGCTCTGGTCTTGTGCAGCAATTAAAAATCCTTCAGTCTATGCTTTGAGTCCTGAGCTTCTCAGCCATTGCTGGGATTTTTCTGTCTATTTCTTTCGCATTTAGTTTAGCCCAATATTTACCATGTAGGGGCTTTTCTTGCCGTCGTTTTATCATGGTCCGTTGCTGTTCTAGTTTTAGTTTGGATTTCATTTGTTTTATAGCTTTTGTTATTATTATTATTATTATTATTATTATTATTATTATTATTATTATTATTATTATTATTATTATTATTATCATTATTATTATTATTATTATTATTATTATTATTATTATTATTATTATTATTATTATTATTATTATTATTATTATTATCATTATCATTTTTATTATTATTATCCAAGGAAAATTCACAGCTTATTTTGCTGGGTATGATGGAAAGTGTCAGCTGTCCACAGCCAGCGGACTAACATGAAACTTATTTACTGGTGATGCTTCAAGAACCCTGCGAAGAACGTTTGCAGCTCCCGTGTTTTCATGCATATGTGTGCACAACTTTGGTGTAACATATGTGTATACGTACGTATATATGTGTGTTTGCATGTGTGTGTGTGTGTTTGTATGTATGTGTGTATTTCTGTGGATTGTATTACCATACGTATGTATACATCATGCATTTTTGCTATGTATTTTCTCTTATTTTGCATTGTTCTATACTATTTCCTTAATAAAATGAATACTTTCCTCCGGTAAAAAGTAAATCTAAGTTGGAACAATTATGCCAATTCTAATAGAATTTAAATGTTTTACCTACTTAATTGGGTTGTCCGGAAAGTTCGTGCCGATTTATAGCAGCTTGCCTTTCGACTCATTTGCCATGAAACCAACTCAATTCTGAGAAGAGGGTATTTTCAAGTAAAAGGAAAGATGGAGACGCATTGTGCAACAAAATGGTTCATATTTGGTTGATCAAAAATGCAATAGCAAGTATTTATTGACCTTTTTCTTTCCTTTAAAAATTGGCGCACACTTTCCGGACAACCCAATAGTTCTCAAGCTCACTCAGGAAATCTTTTTGGCGTGAGATAAATGTTAAGATCTTTTCTCTAGTCCTCACTTAGAGTTCTCATCTGAAGCATATCTTAGCATAACCAAGTGCGCCAACTCTATATGTGTATATTTTGACTAATAAACTCCATATATATATTCATTGTACTGAAGGAAGTCTCAATGAGTGTAACTATAATATGTAAGTAGTTTAACTGAGAAATCAATCTACCTTCAAGCATCATCGATAAGCCTTTCCTGAAATATCATACGCATGATTTTCCGTGTCTCTCGTTGGATTTCAGGTTTTTTATCTTAATGAGATAATTTGATAACTATTTATAACTAGATGAAGTTGGCCACTTTGAGAGAGGAATTACTGCATCTAGTTCCCTATACAGAGACATGTACTTACACGTAGATAGGATTTCGGGATTTAATACTCGGCTTTTAACCTCGACGCGTTCCGCCAAGATATTAAACTTTTTGGTGAGCTCTAAATAAATTACATTTCTTTGATTTGGTCGAATGTGTGGCTGCAATTCCAAGAACGCTGTAATTTATTAGATTGTAGTTAATCCCATTACCCCAAAGTTAACTTTCTAGACGCATTAGACGTCAGATTAATTCCAGTACCAGATTTAAAACAGTGAGTTTCCTACAGAACTCAAATTATCAACAAAGTGTCTAAAAGTCCTTTGTAGATCTTTTCTGTACTAAGGCTGTATTCTACTCTGGAGACAAACGCCGTCCCAAAGCATTTGCCGCTAAACTGTAAAAAGGTGGCATAAATGTATGTGCCAAACAGCCCAAAAACCAAAAGAGGAATCTTTTTACCATTTTAAATAAGTACAAATCTATAACTGTTAGTCTCTCGCACAAGAGAACTTACAAGCACATGAGCGAAAAGGGCCGTAAAACACACACTATTCTTTACATTCGGCGTGAGCCTAAGTTCATTTAAGATTCCCAAATTGTTCTTGTCAAACAGATGTACAAATAGAGAAAATTCAGTACACTTTTACTCACCATTTTCCTTTGTGTTATCTAGAACACTATTATCTTCTGATGATGAAATAAATCAGAAAGACACTACATCATTGCTCTATAACCTTCCATGTGCGACTACATTTCTCTCGCTGTTAAGGACCGCTTAGGATTAGTCGCATTTCACGAAATAGACACTCGGGTGTCAACAAATGATGGCTATATCCATGCAAAATTTTGAATCATCAAGTGATGAACTCCGCTGGTCTCCAACGAGATATCAACTGATGATGTTCACATTCGAAAAGTTAAAAGAACGGGAATGACATTTGGGCAGCGTATTTTGTATTCTATCTGGCGCAAGTTTATTGAGATACCCTGCTATCCGAGAGATTGTGGTTAACTCTATCATTATCGTTTCGGAAGAAAGCGATCAGGCAAATTCTATTTCTTCCAAGGACAAAAATTAAAAATAACTCATGCATTCTTCTTTTGCACATTAAAACATATGCACACACATACACACACACATACACACACAGATTCGCATACATGGATGGATGGATGGATGGATGGGTGGATGGATGCTTATATATGTTGTATTGTGCTTTGATTATATACCTGCCTGTTTGTATGTTTGCGGTGCGTCTGTGTAGCTGTAATATTTTCTGTGGCATTTATGCCTGAGCTTCATTGCATTTTCTGCTCCTCTTATTGAATTATTAGCTTACTTCGACTGTAAACTAAATCTTCGATGAAGCAGAGAAAAGGAGTCAGAGGCCTTCAATACAATAAGAGCGTAAGAAATATATTTGTGTATGCATGAATATGTGATGTACGGGTCTATATATATATGTGTGTGAATGTGTGTGTACGGACATATATGCATATGTGTGTTTCTATGTTTGTGTGTATGTATGTATGTATGTATGTATATGTGCGTTTATTCTTGTATTCTAGAATTAATCTAAAAGCAACGAATGTAGGGACTACATAAATAAAGCATAGAGTAATGTGTGTGTCAGTGTGGGTGTATTTGTGTGTGTGTGTGTGTGTGTGTGTGTGTGTCTGTGTCTGTGTCTGTGTGTGCAGTATGAATGTGTCTGTCGGCGTGTGTGTACAGAAAAAGGAATAAAGATACGTATAAAAAATAGCTGGATAGATAGATAGATAGATAAATAGATAGATAGATAGATAGATAGATAGATAGATAGATAGATAGACAACGAAAATGTTTGCAAAAGCCGTTAATCCATTGCCAAGGGCTTACCAGCAAATGAATTGGTGAGCAGAAAATTAAAGAAAAACCTATAACAAGCACAACAACATGAAGAACAACTACGAAAGACAAGAAAACATGATTTTCTTTTACGTTACGGCAGATTTAATCTATAGTCCTTTGGTACCACGGGTCAAATGTGAAGAAATTCCAAGTTAGACTGAAAGAATAATTTGTACAGATGAGCTCCGAGTAAAATACATATTCTCCCTTATGCTGGCATTCAAGATTATATTACACCGTTATACATGCATACATGTAGGTATAGATATAGACTTTGTGCGTATATTCTTCCATGTGTGCGATTATATTTGTATGCATGTACAAGTAATTATGGGAATAGTATTCCATACATATACATGCATGTATTCATACGAGCATACGTGGATAAAAGGACAGAGAAGTAAAATAAAGGCCTAGATATATGCACGAGACGTAGGCGGAGGTATACGTTCACGTACACGCAAAGACACAGAAACATACACGTACATACGGAAGTTCAGCTTCTTTATATATATATATATATATATATATATATATATATATATATATATATATATATATATATGCCATAAGGAGTCAAATAAGGACATGTGTACAAACATAAACGCACACGCACACAGACAGACAGACAGACAGGCACACACACGCACACACACACGCACACACACACACATATACATTTACATATGTGCGTGTATGCCTGTATGTATGTACGTATGTATGTATATACACAAGTCAGCATATGAATGCAAAACAGAAGAAAGATAGATAGATAGATAGATAGAGAGAGAGAGAGAGAGAGAGTGAGAGAGAGAGAGAGAGAGAGAGATAACGTAGCCCAAATGGAACGAGAGGAGTTAGAGACGGATAGTTGAACAACGCGAGATTTTAGGAGAGGTAGACAAATATTCGGAAAGGTGCTGGGAAATAAGTGAATACGAAAGAAAATTAGTAAGAAAAATTTGTGGCCAGTGAATTGTACGCCGTTGGGCGAAACCTACTTATTGTGGCGTAAGTGTTGGCGTATGTGTTGGCGTGTGTGTTGGCGTATGTTGTATGAATTAGCAAGCGTGAGAAATTGTGAAAGCAGGAGAGAGAGAGAAGGCGGAGGGGGTAAATGGCGAAATGGTGAAATAGGAAAACAGGTGAGAAAATAATTGCTAATATATAGACTGACAGAGAAATAGATAGATAGGTAGATTGAGAGAGAGAGAGAGAGAGAGAGAGAGAAAGTGAGAGAGAGAGAGAGAGAGAGAGACAGAGATAGATAGATAGATAGATAGATAGATAGATAGATAGATAGATAGATATATAGATTACTTCAGAAGGATCGGTAAAGAGAAAAAAATGTGGAAGTCACAGAAGAAATGAGTGAGAGTTGAAGGAACGTAGAATAAACGCCAAAAAAAAAACACAAATGAAAGAAAACAGAAATACAAAACCGAAAACTAAAACAAGATGAATACGAGAGGGAAAAACATCATTGGTGATGTGCTGCAAGATAATTCTGTTGAAATAATGAAGCCATGCGAAAGAAGTGCAATATGACAGACATAGTGGCAGATCAGGGGCCATAACCCAGAAAGGCCAGCTGCTGCTTGCTCTCAACTAAATTCTTATGATGGCGACTTGTGTATAATATTGTTTTGAACTATAGGCGTTATTGAGTTGGTTCAATGTCGCTTCCGTTTTCATTTGTGTTTTGCATTTTTATTATTACATATATTTTTTTTTTTTTGTGTTTTATAGAGGATAGAGTTAAAGACGTTGGGTTTTATTACCATTTCTTTCTTTCTTTTTTGTTTTTGCTTTTTTCTTTTCTTATATTCATTTGGTTTTCTTTTGGTATTTAGTTTCTATTTTCTTTGCATTTTTAGTTGTGGATATTAAGTTTGTTGTTATTGTTTCTGTCGTTCTCGTAGTGTATTTTTTCCCTTTTTACTTTTCTCATTAATCTTAATATTCTTATCCTTATTCTCCTTTCTTCTCCGTTTTCTTCTCTGTATAGCAGCAGCAGCAGCAGCAGCAGTAGTAGTATTAGTAGTACAGCAACAAAAGCTAATACTACAACCACAAGAACTTCTGCCGCTGCTGCTGCTGCTGCTGCTGCTGCTGCTATCGTTGTAATCTTGTAAACATTTCTACTTGTATTGGGAAAATATATATGTATAGAATAATACGCTGTGACAGCTTAAAGATATTACATCTTTCTTTACAGGAACGCAATGTAGTGTGATATTACGTGATGTAACGTACTGGAGTGTGGCGATGTGTAGTGGAGTGGAGTGTAATGCTACGAAGTGCAGTACGATTTAATATTATGTAATGGAGTGCAGTCTAACATAACATAAATGAATACAGTGTAGCTAGATTTATTGAATTGAAGACGAGTGAAGCATAGCATAAAGGTGTATGATGTAGTGTGGAGTTGCGGCGTTTTGTAGGGTAGTGGGCCGTGGTATAGTGTAACAGAGTACTGTTGTAATGGATGAGAGTAGTGTTACTTAGTTCCAGATCAGCTCAGATTGATTAGCTCTATAATTATTGGGCCTCCAAGCATGGCTGCTTTCCTTGTTTCCCTTCCTTTCAAGAATTTCCTCTTTGGTGATATGTTCTGTGAGTGAATGTGGGAATCACACTGAAATGCAATCCTAATGACATTGAGATGGCAATCATTCTGAATAATGTATCTTAAGACTATTATTATAACATTACCGTTTTCGATTCTTCTGGCGGGGATGGGGGATAAGGGCTTATGAAGTAGTATATTCTGAAGTAATCTATTCTTAGACAACCTATGTCCGAAAAGAGGAAACTGTTCTGGACAGAAAATCATGGATCAGGATTTATTAGGATTCCTTGACACTAAACAATTTCAACGAGGCCACACTATCTCAGCTAATAATCCCGTACAGAATCAATTTTATTCCATGTACCTATACGAACTGAGACATGTTAAATATATATGTTGCCAAGTAAACAATTAAACAATCAAATGTTTGAAATGAATTTGAAATCAAGATGTATGAATTGATAATCCTATGTCAAAAGAGTTCTTGGACTGTTATTTTCTTGTAGCTTAATGTCAAAAAGGTAGAGACTCAACTGCACTCTCATGGCTTTTTAAGTTGTAAATAATTCTAAGCACTCGAGATTGGCATGCTGGTAGCTTCGTTAGCACGCCGGATAGAATGCTTAGCGGTATTTCATATGTCTTTATGCTCTGAGTTTAAATTCTGCAGCGGTCGATTTCACCTTTCATCCTTTCTGGGTCGATAACATAAGTATCAATGTAATCGACTCCCCCACCACTCAAAATTGCTGGTCTTGTACAAAATAAGAAAAGAATACATCTAAGCTCTCCACCACCTTAAAGCGACCATGCGCCATTACCCAAGCCCCATAAATACAAAAAATGCACTACCAATTTGTCCGTTGTGCAGTGTCTACACCAGGCAGGGTTGCTTAACCAAAATACAACTCCATTTCTCGTGGCGTTTTTTTCCCGTCAATTCCTCTCAGTTTCTGACTTGCATCTAAAGTACTTCTCTTCAAAAGTTGCTGTATTATTTAAGATTATCCCCCATAATTCAGCACCAGTTGTTTGAATTACGATGGCATCTGATTGTCTTAGAACTTTCTACTTTCGATCTTGAACAACAAAATACACACTTGCCAGCCAGCATCACTGTTATTACGTTTTGCGACGATCTAATTCACCTTAACTTTTTTGCAACAGATGACAATCTTCGCTTCGATAGTTTTCAAGTATTTCAGTATGAAGTCTCCGATTGTTGTTTAATTTGTGCATTGGTTTCATTGTTTGTCAAATGTATTTTTCTTTTACACTTTGTTGAGGGGAAGGTGACCTATTTGCCCCTTCCATCTCACAATGCTGTATAAGGATAGAATCACAATCAGACAACTTCTGATAGTACTGCTTAGTAGCAGCGCGACTGCTACTAATATTTCAAATGATCCATATAACGTAGCTAGCTTACTTCTAGGTGATTTATTCTTTTTCTCCTGCTTCCGACATCATCTTTTCTTTTTTTTTTCTAATTTTGTTTTCCTATTTTCTTCTCCTTCCTTCTTGATATTCTCCTTTCTTCTTCGTTCCCTTCTTTGTCAATCATTTTCGCTCGCCTATATCGTAATAACGCTTTTTGATAGCTGAGTTGATGTTATATATATATATGTGTGTGTGTGTGTGTGTGTGTGTTTGTGTGTGTGTGTGTGTGTGTGTGTGTGTGTGTGTGTGTGTATGGAAAGAGAGATAGAGAGAGGGGTATCAATAGATTACAAATACAATCAAAAGAAAGAAACTCATAATAATAATGAATGAAACAAAGACATAAAGAATAAGTAATATCAAACAACATTAAAATCAATAAAAAGACGAGAAAGGAACAAGAAGTGAATGAAGTACAAAGAAAAAGGATAAATGAAAGAGACAGAATTATATTTTATATCCTGATGATTCCTTTACAGATAGCTCTTATACGTAGTATCATCATCATCATCATCATCATCATCATCACCTTCTTCTTCATCATCATCATCATCATCATCATTGCTATCATCATCAACGTTACCTGCTATTTGTTTCAATGTTGATAGAGTCGTTCGTTGTCGTCCTGGTATTGCGGTAGACTGGCAGAAACGTGAGAACTACAGACAAAAAGGAGTCTCGCTATTCCGTTATTGTTCCTTACGTCGTGATTTCAAAACACGCCAAAACCAAATATGTCATTTATTCTTCCGGAATAGAGGAAATGAACTACCTTGCATGTGCTAAATTCCATAAAATAACCAATATCATTTTTCTGAAAATTACCCCCCCCCCCCAATCAGAGCTTGTAGAACCAATAGTGCGTCGGACAAAATGCTAAGCAGAATTTCTTCTGAGTCTTCACGTTCTGAGTTCAAATCCTGGAAAGGAAGATTTTTTTTCAGTGTCAATTTGTTTTTGTTTTTTTTTTTCAGGGTCGATTTGTTTTTTCACGATTGATAAAAAAAGTACCAGTTAAGTACTGGGGCCTATGTAATCTATAAATAATCGATTAAGCCTGTCCCCTTAAAAGACCCTTAAATTACTGCTCATATTATTATTACTATTATTCAACATTTGGTAGTTTCAGGCAATAACAAGAACAGTTCTCGCTTTAAGATGCCACATCTTTTATATTTCAATTTTCCAGGTCCTTATATTTACTTAGTTTGTCAAATTTCTTTACAGATATATTTTCATCAATGGGGACATTTACTTCCATTAGCCTACAAGTATTTTCTTTTCCGTCTTTAATAACTCTATCTGGTCGATTAGTCTGGATCGTTTTGTCAGTGTTGACTGGAAAATCTCAGAGGATAATGATATTTTTACCTTCAAAAACTGGCTCAGGATGATGTTCATACCAGTAAGCAGGAGTGCTGATTTTGTAGCGTTTACATATTTTCCAATGTAAATACTGTCCTACCCTATCATGGCGATTGTTGTATTCGTCCAGCTTCCTAGGGCTAAATAGCAGTAGTATGATTCCCTTATTGGGACTGTCACGTTAAGTTGACAGTATACAACTACTTTATGACCAGGAAAGTATATTAAGAACATATTCTACCTTTTTCTACTGTTACTGTTCAATGCAGGTAGGCGCTGGCCGCTGCTCTCTTGTTAATATACATAATCAAAACTTATATTTTGGAGACCACCGGTGAAATACAGCATGAAATTGACGATTCATCAAAGCCTAGGGGAGCCTGCGGCAATTTGAAGCAAAAATACTTTAATAAATACTAATGAGTGATAGCTTTACTAGATTAAATAAGATATATATGCTACGGTTTAAAAAGCAAAATGATACTCATAGGTGTACATGATGAAAACTGTTTCTTTCTGTTCGAGGAATTAGTGGAGAAAAGACCAAATGAGAAAGTAAAATAACTCGTGTGAAACCAAGGGAGAAAAGGGAAGAATGCCTTTTCGTTATATAGCAAAATATGTGGAAGCTTATGTCTGGTTTGTAAAGCCTAGAGGAAAGAGATATGACAGGTGGAACTAGTCGTCAACATAGTTATTATCGTTGCATTACAAAGGAAGCGGTGAGACAACACAAGTGTCACATCTGGAGACATTAATGCGACTGCTAACCTTCGGCTTGTTATAACGCCTTCATAAAAGGTGCATTCCAGAAGTTCCAAGACTTTTTGCAGGTGGACATTTATTAATTTCAAAGAAGTACAAAACTCTAACTCTTTCAAAGTAGGATCCTCCGATTTCATTGCACTTGTTGTAGTGCTCCAGCCACTCCGTGAAGGCCCCACTCCGTTAAGGTATTGCAAACCCTTGGTGTAGCCTCCTTCAACTTCTCTTTCCGCTTGGGTACATATTAAACTCACTGGGAGCATGACCTGAACTGTAGGGAATGTCAGAGATAGTTTTGATGTCCGTCTTTGTCAGATAGTCAGTTACCAGGATAGAAATACGAACTGGTGTATTGTCCTGGTGCAGGTGCTCGGGCGTCTTTTTGCGACGAAATCTCTTCCTGAACTCCCTCAAAACCTCAACCAATACACTTTGTTGACCGACTGGCAAGAGGGAACCCCAGTAGATGTAATTGATGCCCTTGCTATCGAAAAAGGGGATAACCATGTGATTCCCCGTGGACGTGCTTTGCCTAGCATTTTGTGCCAGCGAAACATATGCTCAGTTCATAAAAGTTAATCCATGATCAGGTATATTTCGGAAGTTTTTGTACTGACTTTTTGCAATTTAATATAAAACTTTGTATAACGAGTTTTAAATTGTCTTTCCGTCCCGACTGTTTTCTGCAAACTATTCACTTGTCACAAGCAATGTTTAGTAGAACGTGTCCAAAGTAGTGTTACTTCCGTCTCTTTCAATGTGAGAAGACAAAATTTGGCAGGTCAGCTTATTAGATGCATAGAAATAATTTACTGAAGTTACAATAACCTAGTACAGTTATAACTGCCTCAGCTAAAAAATTTCAAAAATTCTGGAATGCGTCACGTAAGAATATAGCCAGGTTGTGTACAACGAGCTAACATAGGATGTAAATGGATGAAGCGTGTATGCTGTCGCTGTTTCGATGATCCCTGAAGATCACAAGGCTGCCTGGGAGCTATAATTTGTGAAAAGATCAAAGAGGGGAGATAATTTGATTAGTCATTCAGTAGAATCTTGAAAACTCCATTTTGTTTTCTATCCGAAGCACTTTCAAAGACAACTCATAATTTGAAGGTAATAAATATTCTTTAGATATGTGATTCCCTACAAACTCAGCATATTACTGCTCCTTAGCCTAAGGAGCAGTAATTTGCTGGGTCTCATTTTTTATTCATTGTTTTACATGGGCTCATCAACTCCTGATAAAGTCGTAGGGCCGCCTTTCCATATATGCCATAGCTGATTTTATTCAGAAAGTCAGGGAGACCATAAGAAGAATTACTCTTGATACGAGACTGATTTGTTATTTATTGATTTCGGTTACCATTTGATATTTATCGATCTTATCTATTAGATTTACTATTAGATTACATAGATTTTATGATAACACTCCCTATTCAAACACTGAAATGTAGATTTTTATTTTTCGCCATTTTGAATATCAAGTTTCAATAAATTCAAGTGTTTTAACTTTTATAAAACATAATTTTATCAATATGTAGGGAAAAGATAAACGTAGTGTTCCGTGAATACTTTGTTTAATAGTTGTGGTTTCTAACGTAGAACTACGCAATGCAGGTCCCTGTTTACGACACACACTCTCACAGTTTCACTAGATGGAAGGTAATAAATATTCTTTTCTACTCAAAGCACAAGGCCCGAACATTTGCGGAAGGGGGCAGTCGATTAGATCGACCCCAATACGTAAATTGGTACTTAATTTATCGACCCAGAAAGGATGAAAGGCAAAGTCGACCTCGGCGGAATTTGAACACAGAATGTAAAGACAGATGAAATACCGCTAAGCATTTTGACGGGCGTGCTAAGGTTTCTGCAAGCTCACCGTCTTGAACGCTAATAAATATTGTAGCATTAATGTTACTGTAAAGAACATTATGGGCCACAACAGACTCGAAGATATTAACGCAGTTGTTATGCTTCGTTTCGTCTTTTCCTCTGAGGAAGAATGCAAGAAGGTCGTTTGCAAATAATTAACACACAACAATGTGTAATCGGCTTGTACCTTTATGTTCACATAATGATGATCCCTGCAGACCACAAGGCCATCCTCGAACTATATTCTGTTGACGGAGCAGGGCGCAAACAATTAAATTAATTGGAAATCGCAACCTAGGTGTGCAGATATCTTAACGCGTTCTTATTTCTTGTTTTATGGATATTTGAGTATATGCTTACATTAAATATTATCGATTTAATTTGGCATACCCACGCATCTTATCTATTTAAAATCAAAACATCACGCAGTAATTTTCAGTTAGGGACGCTCCTTTCCCTAGCAAATTAGGCGAGCATTTACAGTCTCCCTCTTCGATTCCGACGTCAGGGGTAGATATAAAAAAAAATTCTAATTGCAACGGAGAACTGAAACTGTTTTACTCTAGATGATTTTCGTTTTCTTTATTTTTTCATCTATTTTTTTCATTTTCACTCATTTTAAGTTTCACTCTATAGATTTTAACGCCTTATATTAAATATTATAGATTTATTTTGACAAGAGAAAAAGGTCATATTTGCTTTGTAACGTGGGAAGTAGATATTGCCGATATTATATTCACAATGACTTTTAAGGGTTAAAGGACAACAGAGAATATGAAAAATGGACGCAGTGTCGAAACAAAAAACTGTGCAAGTTATAACCTACTTATGGTCAGATAACCATCGTTTTCAATATCTTTTTTGTTTTTCATAAAATGTTGATTCCCTGTATTATGATAAAATATATTTTAACTCAGCAAATGTTGTTTTTGTATGATATATACATACGTACGCACACAGACGTACACACAAAGACACGCGCACATACATATATTTATATATATATATATATATTTATATATATATATATATATATACATATATATATATATATATATATATATATATATATATATATATATATATATATATATATATATATATATATATATACATACATATATACATACATACATAGATACATAGATAGATATAGATATATATACATCTGTCTCTCTTTCTCTCTCTCTCTCTGTCACTCTGTCTCTTTCTATATAGATATATATATATATATATATATATACATATATATCTATATATATGTATATATATATATATATATATATATATATATATATATATATATATATATATATATATATATATGTATATATATATATATGCATAGGCACATGTATACATATGCATATATATGCACATGTATATATATATATATATATATATATACGTATGTATATTATATACATACATATATATCTATACATGCATATATATATATATATATTTATGCATATATACACATGAACACACACATACATATGTATATTCCCAAATGAAAACATTAGTTGTATATAGCTATAAACTTCACTGAGATTCCTTAAATGGTTTTTATTTCAAAATTTTATATCTACTTTACAAACAATCAAGACTTACTGTGACTTTTGTTGATTTTGTTGTAAGTCATGTTTGTGTTTTCTTTCTTGAATAATCATTATTGTTATTATTATCAATCATCGCTATTATATTCGGTAAATTGTTATGATAATGGATTAATATTTCCAAATCAAAACAAAAGAAAAAATTCTACTTTCTGTTTACGCAACGTAATTTTCATTTCCTTGAAAATATTTCACCTAGATTAAATTGAACTCTGCTTGATAGCAGGGGGAAAAAATTATGTGAGAGGCACATGCGCCTCCATGTGTACACACGCACAGTCTCACGCACACAACCACACACATACACAAACACACAAACACACTCACACAAACACAAAACACACATATATACGTATGTTGTGTTCGTTTATGTGTATATGAAAGTGTGTGTATATATAGATACAAACATACAGACCCCCATATATATGTAATATATATATGTGTATATATATATATACATTATGTGTATATGATAAGTGTGTATATAAATACATACAAACGTACATACATCTCCCCTATATATATATATATATATATATATATATATATATATATATATATATATATATATATATATATATACAGGGTGCGATGAATAAATTGTCGTCTAAATTAGGCAAAAATGAAAATAACTCTGACATCTTATTTTAACAGATATATTTACCAAAATTACATTAGAATATCTTGAAATACGAAGGAGTAAATTTATTCAGTAAAATCAACATTGGCTTCAACCACGGCCTGCAGACGACTTCGGAATCTCATGCAAGTCTTCTGGACAGTCTTCTTTAATTTGGAGAATGCTTCCATAATCTTTGGCATTTGTTCTGTTGGTTTCTCTCGTTCAACAGCGTCTCACAGATAATAATCGAGGAGGTTGCAGTCTGGGGAGTTAGGTGGCCAGATGTTAGGGGTGATGTGGTTGCAGTAATTGTGTAACAGGCATGACTCGGTTCTCCTACTTACATAGCATGATGCGGAGTCTTGCTGTCAGACATAGTGTCCTCCAGCAGCTACTGTCTTAACCCAGGGCAGCGCTACCTCCAAGCAATTGATGTAAGCCTCCCTGTTGAGTCTCAGGGAACGTGAATGAAGGCATAACATCACCATCACTAGTTATCACATCATACACCATGATGTTAACTGGATGTTTGATTTGTATCACTCTCAGTACAAGTTTTGGGAACACGGCAAGCCAAAGATTGTTCTGCGTATTCACCATCTGATCCAGGCAGAAATTCTTCTCGTCTGACAGAAGTCAAAGCATATTCTGTTGGAGGAAATATCGTAAGTTTGTTCAAAAGCTTCGTAGCGTAGTCTTTTCTCTTGCCCCTGATGGCCTGAGATAAAAATTGGCGCTTTCTCATCTTGTATGAAGAATACTGAATGTCTTCATGATAAGAAACTCAGACACTCCCATGTCCTTGGCGATGGACCTGATTTACTTGGAGGGATCTTTGTCAATCATGGCCTGGATCTCACCAGCAAATTCTGGAGTTCGTTTCTTATAAGAACGATCACAGTGAGTTTTCCTAGCTGCCTTACCTTTGTAATCACCATTAGACTCATCCAACTCTTTCCGAATCCTCTGGGCTGCCTCCTTTTTCTCTACCGCCGCCCTAGGCGCCGGTGCCCACCTGGACCGTTTCAACGCCCACCGGGGAGCGGTAGCGCCCACTTTGAGAACCTATACTGTAAAACATATTTATGTTTATCACTACTTAAGAGGGAATTTTTTTTTAACTACAATAATTTAGTCCCCTAATTCGACTCCAACATATCATTTCTAAATATTTCAAACATCTGCAACAGCGATAACACAAAATTCAGTAGTGAAGGAGATAACTTAGAGAAAATATTCCTTTATGCTATAGTTTATATCTTCAAAATCTTCTTCCTCACTTAAATATTTAAAGAAATATTTTTAATAATTCTTTTTAAATATGTTCCTGGGTTTAAATTTCCATCTTATGGAGATCTGAAAGATTTAATTATTTAAATGTTTACGTGCCAAGTTAATGCGATGCAGTATAGAAGTTGAACTGTCAGTGTCGTGTGTTAATAGTCTTGTCTTCAATTTTGTTTGTAACAAATCATTTTTCTGTTAAGGAGCTAATAGATTTGGAGAGTGCTATGATTGTTGCAACTTATATATGCCTTCTCTTTCTTAAACATTTTGTTTGGTTTATGTCATACTTTACTTTAAGCATTAAACGTATTCTGTTTACCATTCTTCCTTGTTTTTCTCTTGAGCAAATAGTTAACCTATCACATTTGATATGCAATACACGTGGAGGAATTACTGGAAATTACTACCTAAGGGGAGAGAATCGATTCTAAGTTTATTTTGCTTCTATTGAGAAATGACTATTAAAACTTGAAACAGCATACATATATTTGTATATACAGCTTTTCTTTTTTCGATGAGAAAAACTACTTAAACGCCCTGGTAGTCCTTTTCTGGACTCTTCAGCACGACATAACACGGGATTTTAAAATTGGTTTAGTCTTTTACTCTTTTACTCTTTTACTTGTTTCAGTCATTTGACGGGCTTCTTTCAGTTTCCGTCTACCAAATCCACTCACAAGGCTTTGGTCGGCCCGAGGCTATAGTAGAAGACACTTACCCAAGGTGCCACACAGTGGGAATGAACCCGGGACCATGTGGTTGGTAAAATTCATTCAAAAAATTATAGACGCCTCATTTCTTTCTTTTCTTCTTCTGAAAGCGGAGGGAAGAAGGGAAGAGAGATAAAGAGAGAAAACCACTTACGCGTTACTGAAATATCTTGCATGTTTTTTCAACTGTTCCTGTATAGATTTGCTTTGTGTAATGGTTCTGTGTACATTTACATTTAATGTTTCCATTGCCGACACATATATACTCCCTCGTATACATTAAATATATATGTTAATTACATAATATATAAAAGATAATGCTTTTTATTCTATCTGTTGAAACAGTTACAGAGAACAATGAGATTATAAATTATGAAACATCTGTGAAATTCACGTTTTTCTGTTTTTCACTATTTTAAATATTTTCAGTTACATATATAATAAATTAATGTAATTTCATTTTTTTTATTTCTCGAAATTTTTTATAAGCTTTCAATTCTCAGTTAAAACTCCGTATTGTTTGTGTCAATGATACTTTTGACAATTGTAAACCACGTGCATTGTTCTGTCCGTTTTTGTTCTATATTTGAAACTGCTTGTTTGCAAGAAACCAATGTTTCTGCAGAAACGGTGACGAATTGACAGAAACAGAAGACTCTCGGACAAAATACCCTGTGGTATTTAATTAGTTTCTTTATGTTCTGAGTTCAAACCATGCTGACGTCAACAATACTTTTCACCTGTCTGAGGTCGACAAAATAAAGTACCTGTCGAGCGCTGTGGTCGATAAATCTTTATATAAACATCTAGGCATTAATGTATTTTCACAGAAGAACACTGCAACTTTGCTCTGTTATTTGTTAGTGTTCTGCAGCAGTATCAATATCATACGAAACTTATAAACAAGTTTACAAGAATAGAGAATATATAGCCGTAAAGAGATTTTATAGGATGATTTATTTAATTTTTTCTTCTATATAGTTGCAACGCGGAATGAGAAATCTGTGAGATATTCACTGAATGTAGAAACATTGTCACATGTTGCTTTGAGTATACGGAAAAAATATGAGAATTTCACTTAGTAAATATGACTTATGGCATTTTATTGTTTGTTTATACTTGCTGCAGTAATAGACGAAAAACCTGTGAAATATTTCAAATATATAACTGTAAAAGATGTATAATTCACGTAAAAAGTCTGTACTCTTTGTTACATACGTTGAAAATTTCATGGATTTCATCACCTTTGGAAAATTTTCATTGGATTAAAGGGATCGGCACATTGTGAAAATTACTTCGTGTCAACGGCATTATATTGTTATTCATTCAAACAAGCTAATTGTGAACAGCGTGAATAAGTACAATTTAGCTAGTAGAGCTACGTTAAATTCCATCTGACCTATATTATCAGTATTCTACGAAGTACCTGAATAAGTGGGCTTGGTATTGCACCAGTAGATAATAAAAAGACGAATTCAAATCCTCTGAAGTCTTTTCCTTGTTAAGAATATATTCAATTTAACTAGACGTCTTCAATAAGGCGTTCGTGTCGTAGAATTCTATCGAAATAGAGGCTGATGAAAGAGAAGAGAGTTTGTCACTATTTAATACATACAAACACCCGCAGGCTTCAAATATAATCATTCTGTACAGCTTTAGGTCTTATAAAAGTATTAACTCATCAGAAAGCAAACAAGATTATTTTATCTTCTTTAAGAAGCATCTTTAGTGGAGGCGCAATGGCCCAGTGGTTAGGGCAGCAGACTCGCAGTCATAGGATCGCGGTTTCGATTCCCAGACCGGGCATTGTGAGTGTTTATCCACGTGGCTCCAGCAGCGGATGGTCGCGAACCCGGCTGTATTCTTTCACTCTTTTTTCCTGTTTCTATTGTGCCTGTAATTCAAAGAGCCAGCCTTGTCACACTCTGTGTCGCGCTGAATATCTCCGAGAACTACGTTAAGGGTACACGTGTCTTTGGATGGCTCAGCCACTTGCACGTTAATTTCACCAGCAGGCTGTTCCGTTGATCGGATCAACTGGAACCCTCGTCATCATAAGCGACGGAGTGCCAACAATATAAGCATCTTTATATTTCCTTGGGTTTGAACAATTCATCAAAATATACATTTCTTGGATAAGTTATAACGGTGTTATGTAAAGAAACTAAACGAAAGTGATATGTGTCACCCGAGTTTCATTCAGTAATTTATATCACTGATTTGTAAATAATGAATACTAAATCAATATCCGTATGATTTTAATTTAAAGTAATAATATAACAAAATGGCTGCTAGAGAGTATGCAAATCTTCTCTCTTATTAGCTTGATTATCTCCAGGACATTGCATATTTTAATTCTTAAGCAGCAGAGATATCAACAACTGATGTTTCAAAATACTTTACTTGGAAACGGATGCCATCAGCTGACCCCCGAGCCTCTATTTCGTCAAATGTGCGAAAGCTAATGCGGCCATTATCGATGGCAGAAATCAAGTCGCAAATGGAAAAATTTATACAGTGAGGGAGAAGATTTTCTGACTTCCCTTCATCATCAGATAAAGTCGATAGGACAAAAGAAACTGTAGGTTCCGTGTGAGTGTGTATGTGTGTGTGTGTGTGTGTGTGTGTGTGTGTGTGTGTGTGTGTGTGTGTGTGTTTCTGTGTCTGTTTCTGTGTCTGTGTCTGCGTGTGTGTGTGTATGTGCCTGTGTGTGTCTGTGTGTGTGTCTGTGTCTCTGTGTTTCTGTGTGCGTGCGTTTGTGTGTATATGACTGCTTCTTTCAGAATCCATGTACCAAATCCACTCGTAAGGTATCAGCCAATTGACCCTGGCCTACAGCAGAGGTTACTAGTCCTGCAGTGGAGTGGGATTGAATACGGAACCATGTGGTTACGACTCTTAGAAACAGACAATAACGCCGTGTAACTGAAAAAGGTTTTGAGGATAAGAATAAACATATTGTTTAAACCTATATTTATGATATCTCCATAAAGAGAATTTCCTTGAAATGAGATATGGGGAATGCACAGGAAATTCAACAATACTTCTTTGTCCAATCCAACTGTTTGGAAAAGTTGCTTCGTGATAGGCCTATACAATAAGATTGTAGTGGAGGAGTTAGCCATCTTGCTGAAAGCAAATCTCCCCATCACCAAACAACTCTTCGACAGTTGGACCGACGGATTCCTGCAGTGAGTTTTGGTAAATATCTCCAGCGATAGTTTGGTCAAAATAAGAATGGCTCTAGGATGCCCAATGATGAAATTCAAACACCACTCTGTAACCCTTGGTAAGTTCAAATGTTGTTCCATAGTAACATGCGAATTTTCAGGAGCCCAGGAAATGCAACTGTTTCAGTTAATTGAGTCATTTAACTTAAAGCTGGCCTCATCACCCCAGTCAATTTTGGACGGAAATGCTGCTTCTTTCTCGCATTTGCCCAGATACCACTCACAAAATTCATTTCCCCGTTCAGAATTCATCTCATTTAGTGCATAGATTAATGCTGGAATGTAACATTTCCAATGAACTTGCATCAAAATGCGATAGATGTTTGATTTGGGGATTCTTGTCTCACATGCCATTTGTCAGACAAACTTATGTGTGGATCGGTGGTGGGTTTCCGCCAATTGTTTTTCCTTTGCCGAGGTGGTTGATGACCGTAGTGTTCTTGAACAATCCCAGTAGAGGTCATGAACAATTCAATCTGATACAAACTTATCTCAGACGCAAGCAATGGTGCATCGCATTGGTGGATCTTTGTGAAAATATCTTCCAAATTGTCTGTGCACTTCCATGATGTTTTCATGCTTCCAGTAGCACTTTATATTAAATTTTCTGTCTTCAAAACTTAGTCGTACTTCAGCCATTATTAGCGAAATTTGATATGAAAAGATGTGGAGTATTCGATGTGTGAGAAGGATTCAAAGCGTGAGTACACACACACACACACACACACACACACACACACACACACACACACACACACACACACACACACATATATATATACGCACACACACACACACACACACACACATATATATATATATTTGTGTTTGTGTATGTGTGTGTGTGTATTTGTGTGTGTTTGTACACCTGTGCGTATCACCCACCACCGCTAGACAACCGATGGTAGTGTTATTTCGGTGCAGTAACTTAGTGGTTCTGCAAAAGAGAGCGATAAAATAAGTATCAGGTTTTAAAAATAACATGTACTGGAGTCGATTCCTTCGACTAAAATTCTTCGAGGCGATACCCCAGCATGGTCACAAGTCCGAAAATTTAAACAAGTAAAATATATATAAGAAATGAGATGAATTTTAAATGATAATATAAGTTAATAATGAGCTTCACCTACATTAATTAATCAAACATCATTATGTCTAGAACATGAGTTTTTATACATTAAAATTACATTTAATTGGCAATTTTGATCTCCTGCTGCAACATTAGAATTGTTAATTTCCTCATCGTTCGTTGTGTGGAATTAGAAAGCCAGCCCCTTTTAGATGAAGATGGCTGCAACTCTGGAATATAACATTAATGTTATATATGCCGGACAAATCATTATACTGCTTATTTATATAAGTATCGATTGAGATTTCATTATAACTAGCTTTTCCCACTGGAATTATGCGAGACAAAATAATACATTATATATATATATATATATATATATATATATATATATATATATATATATATATATATATATATATATATATATATATATATACATACATACATACATGCACACATAGTGGATGTAAGTGTGTATATGCATGGTTATCACATATTCTTATACCTATATAGGTGTGCGTATGCACGTGTTTATGTACGCATGGACGTATCACTATATATGCATATGTGTGTATGTATATATATATATATATATATATATATATATATATATATATATATATATATATATATATAGTATATTATATTATATTATATTATATGTATATATATATATATTATACGTTTTATGTGTGTGTGTGTGTGTGTGTGTGTGTGTGTGTGTGTGTGTGTGTGTGTTTGTGTGTGTGTGTGCGTGTATGCGTGATAGATTAATAACAGCAACTAGAAAATAAGAAAGAAAAATATCCAAAGAGGAGGATGTATTGCAAAATCTAAAATGGAAACTTTCCGTGTGCAAGGAAGCAAATCTTGACCAAAACTATAATTCATTTCAGTATGAAATAATGAACGCACTATGAAGTTTTTACTTGTCTTTCTGGCAAACAAGGAAATAAAATCCCATAATTCTTTGCGACAACATTTCCATCTTTATTTATGCAGCGTTCCGGGCGTAGCTTGATGGCTGCAAAGTACTGGGTCTTTTAGCCAGACAAAATTTCGTTCTGGTCCAGTTATATAGAGACCAAAACTGATCGTTTCTTTTACGATCTGCATTTATCTTCCTTTTATTTTATTTATTTTTATTTCGTTTTGGCTTTTATTTCACTTTTATTTTTACGTTATGAAACGAGTATCTATCAAAATAACGAAGTGGTATTTTACTCTAAATCGCTTATTGTTGTTCATGTTGTTATTCTTCCTACCTTTCATTTCGTATTTAATTCAGTTCTTTTTTTACTCTGGCCAGGATGGGAGGGTAATTTTGTTTTGCTTTTCTTCTTGTTGATTTTTTTCAGCTTTTTTTTTTTTTTTTTGTAATTTTCGTATAATGTGAAAGTTATTTTATTTGTATGAATTATCTTTTCTCTCATAAATTTTGCCTTCCTCCAAGAAAGAAAAAGCCAGCAACGTTTAGTTCTTTCGTGGATAACAGTTTGACGTACAGAAGTAGATAAACGGTATTGATTTAATCTCTAAGATCAATTACAGATTCAAAGAATGAATAAGTACCCGCAAATATTTCATTGAATACCCGGTGTTGATCTGCAATTTTATGAGTTTTAATATCAGTCTACTGCAACTGATTGACTGAGTAATTAAAGGGCTCCCTTTCTTCTAGATCAGAGTTTATATTCTCTAGACTGCATATCTTTATTTTATATACAATATTCTGTGACAGTTTTCTTAGTAGCTGGGAACAGAGAATAGATGCGGATATGATACCATACTGGAGTCTAACCCACGGAGAGTTGTCCTTTCAATAGCCAGAACTATATCTACGCTCAAAGCGTGACTTGGTAGTGAGTTTAAATAAAAGCAATTTTACATTATACTGAAGAATTACTCAATATTTTTCTACCGTATATAGTTATTATTCTTTAACATGAATAGTGTTGAATTCATGGGAGTGACTGGTGAAGGCGACGCTGGCCGAGACTTCGAAGTTGCTGTCAACACTATTCTTGCTAAAATGTAATTATGTGTGTGTGTGTGTGTGTGTGTGTGTGTGTACACAGATATACATCGGGAGAAAGAGAGAGAGAGTTTAAATATATATAGCTTTAGAATCATTGAATGATTTGATAACCGTAACAGAACCCAAATATATTCCATGTAAGTCAGATCTAGATTTGAGTTTCGATTCGGAGCTTAAGCATTCGCTCCACTTTTTACATGTTGAAATTATATACATTATTTACAATTGACGTATATTTGACCTCATCTTGTTTGTTGTTAACACAACGTTTCAGCTGATATACCCTCCAGCCTTCATCAGGTGTCTTGGGGAAATTTCGAACCTGGGTTCTCATTCCTAAGGTATTTTTCGATGTTATTATTATTATCATTAAGGTCATTGCCTGGAATCGAACTCGAAACCTTGGGGTTAGTAGCCTGTGCTCTTCACCACTACGTCATATGCCTGTGTGCAATTATGGAGTGAATTTTAGGGCTTATAAATCTAATATTCTCCTATCCTTCCTTAATACCGGTTCCCATATGCTGTTCATATCTACACTCGGTCTGCTTAGGAGGTTGCTGTATCCTAGCATATGTGCTGCTTCTTTTAGTTTTTGTATTTTCCAGTGGTGTTCTCTGTCTATTATTTTCACTTTATCCCACAGGGAGAGGTGGTCACCATTTTTTCATACATGATCATCTATACACGATTTATCAATATCTCCCCGTGTCACAGCTTTGCGATGTTCCTCTACCCTTATTTTGAGGGGCGGCATGTCTCGCCTTTGTATAACCTGCCACAGATGCATGGGATGGAGTACATGCAGTTCTTAGTCAAATTCTCTTCTAGTCATATTCTCTTCAAATGAGGAAGGCTGGAGGGTATATCAGCCGGAACGTTGTGTTAAAAACAAACAAGTTGAGGACAAATATCCGTCAATCGTAAATATTGTAAATAATGAACAGAATTCCTCATATCTTAAATATAGAACTGTATTGAAATGATTCCTACACAAAAAAAAGGCAAGATTGTCTTAAATTCTCATTCCTAGTTTTCAGCATTGAAAAACTCACACCTATGCGAGGAATTACAAATATTAGGCACGATTCCAATGTTCTAGAATTTACTCATTTTACTAGAATGTACTAGAATCTTGTCATTTCACCTCTCCTTTTGAATCTTCATGATTATAACATGTAAAGGACTTAGATTTTCTCTCGTTGTAAATACTCCAGAACTTTAATATTGAGTAAAATCATTTTAAAAATCTAAGTCAATCTTTACCAAGCAAATCTATAATCAAAATCGATCCAGGCGTATTCATCAGGTGTGTATAAGAATAGTGTGTATTAATGTCTTGTCCCTTGATTCTTTTCTACTTCTGAGACAGCAGTGAGTCATTTCAGGAAATTCTGGTTGGTTACTATATTCAGTTGTATGTGCATTTGTGTAGTGGCCCCTTCAATGATCTCATTAGTTTTGTCTTATCATCAAATTACTCATACAACCTAAATGCACACAAATTTTGATATATAACATGAGACAAGCATTTTCGGAAGAAGGAACGGTCATTTTTATCAACCAGAGCGCCTTACTGATCCAAATTTTATCGTCCCCGAAGCCAAGAAAAGAAAATTCATCTCTAGGTCAGGGCTCAGAAGCTAAGAAAATTAAACTAGATATATCATAGGTACTTAAATTGTATCCACCCCTATAACGTTTCTGCCACCTTATCACTCTTCTCCTTCTGTTGTTCCAATACAAATTTTCCAAATATGTCTTCAGTACAATATGGCGTATATTTTTCATTCCTTTTGTATTTTTCTATCTCCTATTTCATTTACAGATATTTTATTGAACATTTCATTGAATCTGCAATTTTAGTCTAATTTAACCGCATGAAACGTATGGCGCTACAATATCCATTGCCGGTTTGGAAATTTACCATCCGACACCGACTTCTGATCTTTTATTCTATTAATCTTGTTGATTGAGAATGAGAAAGATAAAGTATCTAGCTCGAAATGTAATTTTGTGTTTCTCATAAACTTTGCCGAAAGCAAATTCAGATTAGATGATGAGTCATGGCCAACGACAAAAGCATTAAGAAGTAACCCACTATGCGACCATTTGCTGCACTCTAATTAGCAGCTAAGCCAACTCTGTTCAAATTTTACTGTCTTTAAAAGCAAGAGAAAGACACATGTACAAAGGAAATATACAATACGTGATTTCCTGATCTGTTTAAAACATTTGACTCTTCAATCGTAAACGACAGGTGAAAGTTCCAGATATTCTTGCTGATGATTTTCTTATAGTGATTGTTAGTTTGTGCTCTGCATTAGTTCACTCCTCTTATCAAATCGTCATTGCATGTGCATGTGCACAGTGCGACACACGTCAGATGTCCAGGTGATCGCAGAGCAACGTGAAAGTGTTCTACTGAATAACACAATGCAGCATCTGATTCAAGAACCGGAACCTAATCTTGCGATCAAGGGTGTAACACCCTAACCATAAGAACACACATCTTCACTCCCTGTTTAAAATATAAGCCAAACAAAAATTAAAAGACTCTACAGTTTTTAAAACAGGAATAGATATATTATATAGGGTGGTCCTAGATACACTATCTGTAATCGCTGGGCAGTCTTATCATAGATCTACAAGACGAAACCTAGCTTGTGTTAAGCCACAGAGCCTACACTAACTACACTAGTGTAGGAACAGTTTCATTTTTACAATATTAAAGAGTTTGTTTCAACCCACAATGAAATAATCTTGTATATATATATTGATAAAAGTTAAAGCAGCAGAAAAATAGAAAATAATTATAGATGTAAACTTAATGAATAAAATAATAAAAAAATATGAGTTCGCTTTTGTTTTGTTTTGTTGTGCTTCTTTCTCTTTTTTATATTTTAGTTATTTTACTTTATTTTTATTAAATATATTTAAATACAGACAATGCAATCTGAAAACGAAAAGAATAATTCAGCACCTGGAACATTTCCCAAAGAATTTTGAAAGTTTTAATCTAAACGAATTAAAGTAATAGAAATCAAATAAATGGGAAGACGAAATTATAGAAAGATTCTTGTAACTCACGCTACCGTTGCTACATTAATTGTTCCTGATATATAAAAATTTAAGTGAGATAAATCCAAAACTGTTTGTCGTAAGGCTGAATTTTCCATTAACTTCAGATTGCTTGTCAAAACTGGTGAATCTAAAAATATCGTTTACTTTTGACAATAATCGACATAATCTCAAGTAAAATATTATTCCTTGCACGTGTACAAATATATTATATCACTTTATTTGGCATCTCCCCAACCCACTTCCTCAGAAGATATCAGTACTAACTTTCACCCTCCTCTCTGAATTTCCCTCTTTCTCTCTCGTTCTCGCTCACAAACAACATATAACCAAATATATTTTAGCACACATGAATATTAACTGTTGCGTATAAGACATGGTATATAAATATGTGTGTGTGTCTATGCGTTTGTTTGGGGGGAATATAAAAATAAAGAGAGAGAAAAGAAAGTTATTTTATTACAAAAGTGTAGAAATATAGAAAAATATAAACATGATGTTGAAATGCCACTAGGAAACTTTTAGATGATTTGTTTGGTTTATTGGTCTATTTTTAATTGCTCAACCGGTTTCATTCTTATTCTGATTTTCAAATATACGGGGGCCATTCAAGAAAGTGGCAGCGTAACCCGACATCTTTATATATCTTAACATTTTTAGATAGTGGGACATTTTTGTGTCAACTAGAATTGAACCCAGTTACCTATGTTCTCATATTTCTCTCCTACCTTTTATGAACTAACCAGCTGTATAGACGTAAACAAAATTCCTTCCTCTTCCTTCCTCTTCCTTCCTCTTCCTTCCTTCCTTCCCTTATCTTTTCCATTGACACTCCTTTCAGATACACAGGCACACACACACACACGTGCACACAAACGTGCACACGCACACATTCTCACAGAAAAACACACCCACACACTCTCTCCCACTGGACAATCATACCAAAAATGTTTGAAAAACAACTTTCTTCCAAACAATGCCACCTGGTTTTGCCATTTTATAAAAGGCCAAGAATAAACTTGTCATTGAAAGAACTGACCAGCTGTAAACGCAATCTTCTTCTTCCTTCTTTCCTTCTCTTTCCCATTGACACTCTTTTCAGATACACAAGCACACACACGCAGACACGCACACACACACACACAAACACATACACACCAACACAAAAACACTTAACACAAACTCTCTCTCTCACTTTTTCCTCCATTCCTCAACCTCTCTTACTATCCTATATATATATATATATATATATATATATATATATATATATATATATATATATATATATCCACCCTACACATACAATAATACTATAAAAAGAGACAGCCACTGAAATCGAAATCAAAATTCGAAAACCGTACAAGACTAAGTGAAAGCGTTAATTCATAAAACATGTGACATAAGAATAAAAATCTGTAACCGTACAACCATCCAGACATCTGAGAACCTGAATATTTTTTCTAATATATAATTCCTGTACATCACCTCCGAACCTTCCAATATATATATATATATATATATTAAAACATAAAGTTACAGTCTGGTGAGAGCAATCTTGAGTATAACCAGCCGAAATTGCAAAGATAATCTGGAACTCGACTGAGGAAAGAAAACTACGAATGACTCGTCCTTGTTTTTGTTTTTTTTGTTTTTTGTATTGTCTGTCTGGATGTTTTGTTTTCCTTTTTTGTATTACCAGTCTGGATGTTTTGCGTTCTTGTCCCATTTTTGTATTATATATATATAAGCAATGTTAAATCTCTGAACGAGATATATATATATATATATCTATAAATGTTTGGCCAAAAGTCATCTGACAGTAAATAACAACCATTTAATTCCAAGATTTATTTCTTTAACAACTGAATGAATTTAATAAAAGCATCTAAATATGAAACATCACGAAAATTGTGCAAACTGAATTCCTTCTTGAGCGACACATTTTTCCATTCGAGTCAATACAGAATTACAGATAGTATTCATGGAATTTTGATCTACTGTCGGATGACTTTGGGCCAACCCTGTATATATACTTATAGATGTATTTGTCTGTAAATATCTCTATAAACATACGTACATATGTATGTATGCTTGTGTAATTGTGTCTGCGCATATATATGCTAGTGTGTGTGTGCTTTTGTGTTTGTGTGGAATTAATTTATCATTTATACTTTACACTGTGTGTTTGTTTGTTTTTTCCCTTTCTCTATCATGAGTATTCTTTCGATTAAGCGCTATTTTGAGTGAAGTTAGTATAGACCAAATTTTTCTATTTTTCATCCTCTTATTGTAATCTCACTCTTAGTATATGTTCCAATTTTCGACGCCATCTTTTCGTTCTTTGTTTTGTGTGTTTGCTTTTTGTCTTGTTAATTTTATTTATTTATATACATATTTTTTTTTCCTTTTCCATCACACTATTCTTTCAGCTGGTGTGCATTAAGTCTTTTATACTCCTTTAACACAGTATTTCCGGTAAACAAGTTATATCTATGGCTTCTTCAACTTTTCGATTTTCAACGTCGGATAGCAAAATGAAATCATAGTCATTTTGTCGCTACAAATGGTCGAATAGCTAACATTCTTATTGTTATTTTTATTATAGTACAATAATTGTTCTTAATGTTATTATTATTATAGCATAATGAAAAACGGGTTACTACTAACACTACAACTACTACTACTACTATTAATACTGTAATCATTTCTTTTATTTTGCTACCAGGTCTCATTCATACATATAAAAGCATACTTAGAATAGTTATTACAATGTATATACATACAAAAGTATATAGAAAACGAGTCAAAAGATGTTATTCAGTATATTAAGACGATTAATAACTTTAGCTTACAGAAACAAGTATACACACACAAATACAAACACACACACACATATATGTATGTATGTAAGTATGTATGTATGTATATCATCATTCAGTTTTATTTTAAGCTTTCTTACCGTTAGAGAAAGAGCCGGTTTCTATCTTAGATCCATGATTCCTTCATTGAAATTTCCACAATATCAACTGGGTATTTTTATATGTATGTATGTATGTACGTGCAGATTTTTATGTTTTATGTATGTATTCTGATGCATATAGTTACATATCAAGACATGCTCATATATACTTAAATGAT
>NC_142932.1:28735722-28745722 GCF_046866305.1 Octopus bimaculoides
ACTGTCCCACATATATTTGTAAGTACACACGCATAGCCATACGTATTTGGCATTGCTATCAAAGAAGCCAGTCAGCGTTAAGTGGTACAGAGAGCAGGTCTCTGGGGATAAAGGGCGACTTTTGTTTGTCTGGCTGAGAGTTTTAAATCAGGAACAAGAGCATTCTTATACACACCATACGTATACACACACACGTGTGTGTGTGTATGTGTGTCTACATGTATGTATACAAAGTATATATATATATACATACCCTTTTACTCTTTTGCTTGTTTCAGTCATTTGACTGCGGCTATGCTGGAGTATCGGGATCTTGTTCAAAATGGGGGAACTAGTATATTCTTAACGAAACACTTTGAAACTTGGGACACTGGTAGAATGTGTCATATAAAACATCTTTTTCTGTTAGTCTTCTTAACAAAAAAACGTACATCGCAAGTTATTTCATGTTAAAGTTGTCGTATTTCTGTAATTTCAACCAATGACAGACGTCCATTCAGCCGACTACATTAAGTGCTGACTACGTAAACAAACGATTCTCAAACGATTCTCGCGGTGATAAAATTATTATTTCCTTGTCAAAAAATGGCTGAAGCATATTGGCAGTAGGGTTAGGGTTAGGGTTAGGGTTAGGCAGTAGCTAATAAACCTTTCATACAGTTCAGGCAGATGTTAACGAAATAAACACGCGTGAAAGAAAATGAAAAAAGCAAATGTTGTACACATACAGTTCAGGCAGATGTTAACGAAATTATAAATGGAGATTAAATACGCTTTACACCGCTTAAACTGCCAAAGCAGTAAGTATAAACAGCTGAATACTTGTCAGTGATTGGTTGAAATTATCGAAATAAGACAATTTTTTACATGAAATAAATTCGAATACAAAAATTTTTTTGTGTTCTATAACACAAAATAGATAAGTATACGAAGTTTGAAAGTCTTTCGGTACCAAAAACACTACATAAAACATTAATGAAAACTGGTGCCCCCGTTTTGAACAAGATCCGAGCGTCGCATTTAGTCGAGCAAATCTGCCCCAGGACTTATTCTTTGAAATTCTAGTATTTATTCAATCGGTCTCTTTAACCGAACCGCTAGAATAAGGAGATGTAAGCACACCAGCATCAGTTACCAAGCGATGTTGGGGGGACAAACAGACAAACAAACACACACACACACACATATATATATACATATACATATATACGACGGGCTTCTTTCAGTTTCCGTCTACTAAATCTACTCACAGAGGTTTGGTCGGCCCAAGGCTATAGTAAAAGACACTTGCCCAAGGTGCCACGCAGTGGAACTGAACCCGGAACCATGTGGTTGGTAAGTAAGCTACTTACCGCACAGCCACTCCTCATATATATATATATATATATATATATATATATATATATATATATATATATATATATATATATATATATATATATATATATATATATATATATATATATATATATATATATATATATATATATATATATATATATATATACATATATATATATTTATATGTATATATATATATATATATATATGTATATATATATATATATGTATATATATATATATATATATATATATATATATATATATATATATGTATATATACATATATATATTTATATATATATATATATATATATATATATATATATATATATATATATATATATGTATATATATATATATATATATATATATATATATATATATATATATATATATATATATATATATACGACATTCTGACATTGAGCGTGCGTGTGTGTGTGTGTGTGTGTGTGTATACACCTATTAGTCTTTCATATTCTTATACATATAAGGCGGTGAGCTGGCAGAAACGTTAGCACGTCGGGCGAAAAGTTTCGAGGTATTTCGTCTGTCTTTACGTTCTCAGTTCAAATTCCGCCGAGGTCTAATTTGCCTTTCATCCTTTCGAGATCGATAGATTAAGTACCAGTTCCGTACTGAGGTCGATCTCATCAACTGACCCCCTTTCCAAAAATTTCGGGCCTTGTGCCTAGAGTAGAAAAGAATATTCTAATACGTTTTACCTGTTGCAACAACGATCTCCATATTGTTTCTTGCAAAACATACTTCGCTATTTCTTTGCCGCTGTGTATATATTTTAAACCCTATTCAATGTCCCTCTTTTTGCACAGAGTGAGCAAACCTTATCTGCATCATTTCTGGAATGCGATGCTTCACTCAATGCTATTTTCTCTTTTTTGCCAATTCAAGTAAATATATTATTCTTTTCACAATTGTTCGATAGAAATATTGTCCTTGTAGTATTGGCAAAGTTTTATTTTTCCCATTTAGCATAAATTTAACCTTCTCATAACAGACTCAAACCTAGCATTGATTCGATCTCTTAAATTATTTCTTTCCAAAATTTCCTTTATTCTAATTTCCTCTTTCTTGACTAACTCCATTGTATCTCATGATTTATAGACCTTAGTGACAAATGTTATAATTTCTTTTGTTAGTAATTGAATCCCATTCGTTTCGTCGATTTTCTTTCTCTTTATTATCAATATTCAACGTATTTTAATCCTAAATTACATCGCAATGTCTTTAGTAGACAGTAGTTTGCTCCAAGCAGTCTCTTCGATTTTTCTTCTTTGTAAACAGCTGCAGTTCATATATAAATATATTATTGGTTTCATGCGTGTCTTCCTTAGTAATAATATAAATGATATGACGCCTAATGCTAAAATGAAGAGGACAAACTAACACCCAGGAAACTTCCGTTATAAATCTTCGTACATCTTATATCTTCACCAAGCGAGGTTACTTTTCTTCAGCGACTTTTACCATTTCCTCTTAGTTTTCTTCATCTTTTCCATTTGTGCTATACGTATGAAAGATTATACCATAACGTTATACACACACACACACACACACACACATACACATACACGTAAGCGTTCATGTATATATATATATATATATATATATATATATATATATATATATATATATATATTAGGAAATTACTATTTTTAAATCTCACAACGTGAGATATTCAGTAACAGTACTTTGTAGTAAAGATTGTTTGCCAACATAACATGGCAGTCCTGGTATAGGACTAATGTTGCTGTAATTTGCGTATCCTTTCCTTTAGCTAGGTAACAATTCCGTTATATCTTCTAATATATTACATCAAGAGGGCATCAAAGCGGCATGTGACCACCATCCTCATCAACCCAAGTGCGTATTTGACATTCTGGTTTAGTGTGCTACTTAACATATTCTACTGGTGTTGTATAACTGGTATTCAATAATGCTGAACTGCAGTTATCAGGTAGTCAGTCTCCTCTTTCAACCGTAATACTTGGTATCAGCTGTGGATCCGCTGTTCATCAGAATCCACAATATTTTTCCGTTGAATGAAAATTTCATAGCTGTGTTTCAATTCCCAAGCTTGACTCTAGTATATTTTTTCGATTTTTCTTAGACAGGATCGTTAAAGCGTCGGATAAAATGCCTTGAAGCAGTTAATTACAGATTTTACGTTATGAGTTCAAATATCACAGAGATTAACTATCCTCTTCATTATTTCGGAGTCGATAAATTAATGTGCCGTCAAAGAGTGGAGTGAAATCAACCAGCTAACCTCCTCCACTAATTTCTAGCAATATGTTTGTGTTAGATACTATTATGATTAACGTCATTAGTGTTGGACACCGCTATTAATATTGATAATCTTTATTCGTTTCATTTGTAGTTCACATTCTCTCATGATTTACAAACTGTTTCCGTCGTTTTATTTCTTTTACTAGTGTTTATTTCCCTTCTGCTTGCAACATTTTCGTCTCTTAATAACCAGCTGTAAAACATCCACCTAAACATCTAATGATGACAGCTAAGATCATTACTTTGCATTCGTGTCTTTCTTTCTTCTGATTACAGGATATCTGCGGATTTTCTAAATGTTCCCAAAGGTTTTCCTGGATATTACGTAGTCAATATATCATGTAATGGCACTGTCTTCCCCCTCTTTCTTTCTCTCTTTTCCTCTAGAGTCGACTATGTTAAAGGCGCCAAGAAGAGACCGACCACATCGCACCCCAACTAATCCTTTCACTAGCGATCTTTGGATTCGCTAAGAAAGAAAATTTTAATGGCATATTTCTCCATGTAGCTCTAGTCATTTAGGGAATACTATTTGGAAATATTCCATCATGTCATGTTCTCTTCCTTGAGAATATTTCTTTCTTTAATAGGATTTAATATTCTCTACGCTTTCCTCAAAACTCCCTTAGTTTCACCGAAGCAGCAAAAAGCATGAATACATTATTATACGTTGGTGATTTACGAAAATGCTTCAACTAATACATTATTTCCAAATTTAATTGTAAAGTAAACGTGTTTCTCTATAATTATATTCCTTCATAATAAAGTAACGATATATCTTCACTTCGTAACCTGCATACGTCTAGCAACGCTTCCAGGCCATTTATTCTTACTCTCTATAATGGTAGCTTCCATTCGATCCCGCATTTCCATATTTGTATCAATCGTTTTTATTGATATATGTACGTAGCACGTTAACCACCTGAAACCTTTCTATCTTAAAGTATTAAAATATTCGACTTTCTAGCTTTGCTGTTCAACAATTTTCTTTTTTGCTAATACATCAGTTTTTTAACTTTAGTTATTATATAAACTTCTCATAGAATTTTATCCAAGAATCATGACTATTTTCTAGACATTGCCTTTCTTCCTACAGAAAGCTTCCAGCGTGCATTTTTTTTGCTTCCCTTCAAAGAAGAAATATCCATTCGCTAATTCCATCTTCCAGGTATTTCTAATCCAGTTACTTTCAAGAAAATGCAATTCTTTTGTATTCCTTCATATTTCTCGCACTTACAACCCTTCTTTTCCAATCTTGATTTGTTTTTCATTATTTCCTCCTGTACACAATATTATCTGCTAATATCCCTTTAGCGATCTTGGCCAATCTTCTTAAATAAGTTTCCTGCTGTGTGTAAATATATTTTTATTCCGAATGTTTGCTTCAATCTGAGAAAAGTTTTTCCTTAAAAAAAAATGAATGGACTATCTATACAGATTTCCATACAAAAGCATAAGATATATACAGATTTATTTGTACATGCTTGTATGTGTGTATGGGAAAGTAAGTAATCATATATACATATGTATATGTGCGTGCGTGTGTGCGTAAGTAATACGTGTATATGTGTGTGTGTGCATATATATATATATATATATATACGTAAGTTATATATATATGTGTGTGTAATTTATAAATATATATATATATGTAAGTGATACACCCACACACCCACACACACACATATATATATGTATATATATATATATATAAATATATATATATATATATATATATATATATATATATATATATATATATATATATATATATATGTATACACACACATATTCACACGTGTGTGAGCGTGTGTGTGTGTATGTGTGCGAGTGTGTGGGCTTGTGCACGTGTGTGACTATCAATGAAGAAATATTCTGTATAATGGAAACCATTTTCAAATGACTGATATCAACAGGCTGAAGATTTAGAGACAAAAGAATAATAAAAAACAAATAGTTATATTATATTATAGACCTGGTTTTATGTGTACATGAGATTAAATCGCCTAAACAACTAACCAAGGAGAGCGGTCTTTATTTTAATGTTGATCACAATCAGTATAAAATGCAGCAGAGAAACACATTAAATGGCTAACATTGATAGATTTATTGTGCCGTACTTTTCATTAATAATTTTCTACCCGTCCATCTTCCTCTTTCGGAAGCTTATATTGAATGTAATATATCAATGTGCCACGGCAACAGTACTGCTATTCGATTAAATTTTAACTCTGCAGTTTATATGCTTATATATATATATATATATATATATATATATATATATATATATATACACACACTCACACGCATATATATATATATATATATATATATATATATATATATATATATATATATATATATACATATATGGAAAATAAATATATATATATCTTAATATATAAATCTGAAATTGTGTGTTTGTGTGAAGCCTTTTTGAATGTTTATAGAAATGCACATTTTCCACATTTTCGTAAAAATTTTTACATCAATGGAATTTTCTCGATGTGAACTTTCCAGTGCAGTAATTTGATTTTTAAAATTCCGTTTACTTTGTGTGATTTAAGGGAGATTTGGCTGTTGTTTCTAGCAACTTTTATATTTTGTCCCTGCTACCTGGAACGCCATTCTTACACACGCGCTCAACATAAAAATATAGAGAGTAAGAGTTACAGAGGGAGAGGAAGAGAGAGAGAAAGTGATACATATAACGTCATAGATTAAACTTTCATCTCAGTATTCTTTACCTATTTTTCATGACATAGATACGTAAAAAGACACACAACCACACATACATGACCTGTGACAACAACATACACGTTGCTCTCAATCTCTATTCATTTCTCCCCCTCTTCCTCTCTCGCTCTCTGTGCAAGTAAACACAATCATTCACATCGTGGTATATTTACAAAACATTGATGGCGTAACTACAGAGTTGTATCCCCCAAATTTGGAAGGTCAAAACTTTCATAAAAATAAATATTTTTTTATGAAATTTTCTATGCATATATTATTTATTATGTAGACTCCAAATATACAAAAATGTTCGGAAAAGTGATTTGGAAGAGGGTGGGGTACAATATTCGTAAATTCCTCTTAACTTCCAGGAAAATTAATATTTTTTCATGAAATTTTGTACAAATGTACCTTGATGTATGTACATTTCAAGCATGTAGGAAGTTTGAAGGAAACAACTGCAGGTTATTTTTGAGAAGTGTTCCCCATTCGGTGGTGTTTCAGAGCAAGTCGTCCATATTTGTTTCATTTTTCTCTATTATGTGCTTATGTGCATCCTTAGATTTCTAATGAAGTAATAGGCAGTGAAGAGAAGCAGTCATAAGAAAACTTTTAACTACCCCTATTCCTTTCTCTCCCCCTCTCTACCTCTTCCTCTCTCGCTCTCTCAAAAGCATACATTCGGTAAAATATAACTCATGTTCGTCCATGTTTTGTAAATTTACCACGATTTTCACTAGGGTGTTAGGGTTAGGGTTTTAGGGTCAGGGTTAGGGTTTGGGATAAATGTTACGGTTACGTTTTTTAGGGTCAGGGTTAGGGTTAGGGTTAGGGTTTAGGGTTAGTGTTAGGGTTAGGGTTAGTGTTAGGATTAGGTTTAGGATGAGGGTTGGGTAATCGTGCGGGTGTTAATCTGAAAAATTACAGATATGTGAAAAGTACCGACCCTGCCATCTATTATAACTTTTGTTGTTCTGTTTAATATATACATAGATTATGCCTCCAAAGAAGAGAGTTTGTTGGGGAAAGACAGCAACCGGTTTAAAATGACAGCCACAGACTGCAGCAAATCACCACATTCCAGTAGCTACTTTGAACATAATGGAAAATGGTGCATCAACACCTTCTGCCCAATCTGATAGAACTCTGGCAAAACTGTTTAGCAACAGATCGCCAGCAATTGCTTCATCACAAATTGCCATCCTAGCTCCTGTGAAAAGGGATTACCCTGCTATGTATAATCAGGGCAGCGCAAAAAGTTGTTTTGCACAAGCATTTCTATAGCCAATTACACGGATGAAATTTACGTATGCTTAATAATTTTACGCAAAACAGCCTTCAGACTTTCCCTATTAATTTCATCGTCTTTTGAATTATGAACATATTTACATCATAAGGGTTTTTTCGTTGTAAGGCTTTCTTTTTTAGTTGATTTTCAGCTAGCAAGACTTATCGTAGATGGCATAATAAGTCACACCCGGACAAGGTCGGGTTATACTGCTAGTACATATATAAAAATAAATATATATATAAATATATATGCATGTAAAAATAAATATATACATATATATATATAAATATATATACATATAAAAATAAATATATATATATGAATATATAAATAAATATATATATATGTACGTATAAATACATATACAAATAAATATATATACATAGATATACATATATATATGTGTGTGTGTGTGTGTGTGTGTGTGTGTGTGTGTGTGTGTGTGTGTGTGTATGTGTGTGTGTTTGTGTGTATATATTTATATAGGCACAGGAGTGGCTGTGTAGTAAGAAGCTTGCTTCTCAACCACATGGTTCCGACCTAAATCCCATTGCGTGTCTCCTCTACTATAGCTTCGGGCCGAATAAAGCCTTGTGAATGCATTTGGTAGACGCTCCATCGCTTGACAACCGATGTTGGTGTGCTTGTTTCCCCGTAATATAGCGGTTTGGCACTACAGAGCGACAGATTAAGTACTAGGCTTACAAAGAATAAGTTCTGGGGTCGATTTGTTCGACTACAAGCAGGGTATAGACTACTGGTCAGCGTGATCGTGCTTTTAATACTTGGGACGGGCGTCGTGTTGATCCTAGAGAAAAGCAATTCATCTTACGTTGTTCTACAATAACTTCGAAACCCAACGTGTGGTACGCCGTTTCCCCCTATCACGCAACGCCCATTTGATGCAGGAAGTGAACTAATGAACAGCTCATACATTTGATCACTTTCGGCAAATCATTTGTACAGGTTGCTCAGCTAGAAACTGTAGATCCATCTTTCTCGTACTACGAAAAGCTAATGTGCTTGCACACAAACACAAATGCGCGCGCGCGCGAATCACATACACGCACTCATCCGTGAGTGCACACACACATACATATAAATATATAATAATAATAATAATAATAATTATTATTATTAGAAGAAGAAGAAGAAGAAGAAGAAGAAGAAGAAGAAGAAGAAGAAGAAGAAGAAGAAGAATGATAACATAATATATGTATGTGTACAGGACGTCACCCACAGTAAGCAACATGAAGTAGGAGATCAAATGTGTTCATACGCAAACAACGAGAGAAAAAAATCGGAATCAGGACAGGTAATACAAAGAATAACCCTTCGTCAGTTGTTGGTTGTTTATCTACTCCTCATCTCGAGCATTCAGTGACAATATTAGTCATTGAAGGCAGTTGCTCCCATAAATACCAAAATAAAATTTTAAGTTTATGGAGACTCAAAGTTGGAAACAAAAACAAAAACAGAGGAAACATACAAGGAAACCGAACGAAAACAAACATGGAAGGTCGTTAGACCAGAACGAGGGGGAAATAGCGAACGCTGGGAGAAATATTTTCTTTGAAAAGAGAAAAGAAAGAAGAGAGATAGAAGACGTCCAGTCCTAAGGACGTCGTGGAGAAAAAGAAAGATGGTCACGTGAAAAAAAGAAAGATGGACGAGAGTCACGTGTGAGCAACGAGATAGAGAAAAAGAGAAAGAGGGGAGAGACAAAGAGATAGATAGATAGAAAACGGTGAAGGGGAGAAAAGGGGAATTAGAGAAGGATGAGGGAGAAAACAGTATAGAGTAGAGTCGCATCAAGAAGGTTAAGATAAAACTTGGAAATGGATGCGTGGAGTTCAATTAAATAATAATATAAATAATATATATGTGTGTGTGTGTGTGCATAGTCATTGAATATTTGAAATGGGGAGTAGATAGACAGCCGACAACTGATGAAGGGTCGTCTTTGTGTTACCTGTCCTCGTTTCCATTTTTTGTTTCGTTGATTGCGTATTTAATTCATTTGTGTCCGTACTTCATATTGCTTACTGTTGGTGACGTCCTGTACCCATATATATATATATATATATATATATATATATATATATATATAACGCATCCATTTCCATGTAAGGTATATATATACATACATACACGCCTGTATCTATATAAATAGATAGACAGACACACACACACACACACACACACACACACACACACACACACATTACTTAGATAGTTTTCATGACATAATGAGTGTTCATGTTAT
This sequence comes from Octopus bimaculoides, assembly GCF_046866305.1. Classification (NCBI taxonomy): domain Eukaryota; kingdom Metazoa; phylum Mollusca; class Cephalopoda; order Octopoda; family Octopodidae; genus Octopus; species Octopus bimaculoides. The sequence goes on from NC_142932.1 coordinate 28,745,670, forward strand.
TTGTATTTATAAATGCATGTATCTCCATATATATGTAAGTATGCATTCATGTA
>NC_142932.1:28748222-28755722 GCF_046866305.1 Octopus bimaculoides
GTATGTATGTATGTATGTATATATGTATGTATATTTGTACGTATGTATATACATGTATGTATATATATGCATACATAAATACATACATACGTACATACATACATACATACATACATAAAGCAACACACCATTTGTCCCTTATCTTAATAGATTTATCATTTCAAGTTGTTTACTTGCTTCTACTCATCACTATATACATCTTGTTTGTTACTCGCTATCACTTGATCACATACACTAATAGAAACACTCGTACATTCACATACACACATCTGCATAAAGAGGCTTACGCACGCACGGAAAAACACACACACACACACATACACAAACTCACACACACACTCACAAACTAATACTCACATCTGCATACGCAAACATACACACAAAGTGACTCTTGTTAAACGTTTCCCTCTTCCCTCTCAGTCCTCTCTCCTCCTCCTTTCACTCTCTTTCCTTACTGTACCTTCAGATAAGTTCTCATTCGGCAGCTAATGACGTAATGCAATAGCAGATTCTTATATATTCATTACTGTATACAGTTGATTCATATCGTGCGTGTGCGTGTGTGTGTGTGGGTGTGTGTGTGTGTATGTGTGTGTGTGTTTGTGTGTCTGTGTTTGTCCGCCTACCATCGCTTGACAACCGATGCTGGTGTGCTTACGTCCCCGTAACTTAGAGGTTCGGTAAATAGAGACCGATAGAATAAGTACTAGGCTTACAAAGAATAAGTCCTCGGGTCAATTTTCTCGACTAAAGGCGGTGCTCCAGCATGGCCACAATCAAATGACTGAAACAAGTAAAAGAATAAAAGGGATTAGCTATTGCTTTTCTAATGAGTAGTATCTTTTCGTAATTACTCTCAATAATTTAATGTTTTAATTGTACAATAGTGTACATCGATTGATTGATTCTCTTACATCTGCTTCAGCCGAGAACTATTTATGTCCTAGTATGTCCAGGGTTATCTACCCTACATACACAAATTATTAATTTCAAATGTTGGAACAATGCCAACATTTTCAGGGGACTGACTATGGTGATTACATCGATCCCAATGTTCGACTGGTATTCGTTTAATTGAGTGTTTAGTCGAAGAAAGGCAAAGTCAACCTCATTGGAATTTGAATGCAAAATTCAAAGACAGACGAAATAGCGCTAAACATTTTGCGCGGCGCGCTAACGCTTCTGCCATCGCGCCGCCTTATTTACCCAAATTATTAAAATGATATTATTCATCGCATAAGTATTTTTAATTTCATTTTATTGCTGCTCTCAAGATTAAATTTGTTAACATTAATTTAACATTTTCTCAGTTAATTTGTCACGTTTTGCTTTCAGAATAATTGGATACGATATGAATATTTTTTTTTCCTCCAATTGTGAAAAATGATAATTGATAAAACTTACCCCCTCGAGTGCTTTAAAGCAAAATTTGTCAGAATGAAGCTGAATGCCAAAACCTTATATATTACGTCAATGAGCTATACATTAGCAGTGAATGGGAAGAGGTGTCAAAGTGCAAAACTAAAAGCCTTGAGGTACTTGTTCCGTTTTCCTGCTCTCTGTGTTCAAATCTGTTAACTATTCCTTTCGCCTTCACGAGGTCGATAAAATAAATGGTGAAATTGGTTATTACCAAAATTGTCAAATTATCGTGGGTCCTTACTTTGTTCCGGTTTAAAAGTTACTGCTTCCCTTCAGTCTACGAAGACTTATACAGAAAGGATTACGATAGATGCTGCCCTTCCTTCTCTGACAAAGCAGTCGTTCGTTTCTTTTTCTTATAAAATAGAAATAAGTTTTTGGTTATATATTTTCAATGAACGCTTTTTAATTAAATAAGTTTAGATAGCCTTCATGTTCTTTATTCTTTGTCGCCCAGTCATTTTCTAATTACTGTTCCCTAATCACGCTTGATATGACCATTAATAGTTCCTTCTTCCCGAGATGAGTCCGTGGCTCTTTCTACTTTCCTCCCCTAGATGTAGATTTCTCCTCGTCGTCCGCTTCGTATCCAAGACTCCTAATCTTCAAACGTCATTACCTAAATACTTCATGCTTCTATAGGATTCATTTTTATGCTTTGGATCCAATATTTCCACCCACTTCGTTTGATTCCAATGTGTACGGCGGTGATAATTCTGAACCACATTCAATTAAGTCTGATCTCTGTCTTCCGCGCTTGTCTTTCAGACCCACTCACAAGGATTTAGTTGACGTGAAACCATAGCAGAAGACACTTGTCCAAGTTGCCACGTAGAACCCGGAACCATGTGGCGGAGAAGCAAATTTATTACCACACAGCCAGCTCTGCGCCTACATGTGTGTGTGTGTGTGTGTGTGTGTGTGTGTGTGTGTGTGTGTGTGTGTGTGTGTGTGTGTGTGCGTGTGTATACGTTTGTTTATTTATGGGTTTTTATATTTATTCACGAGTTAAGATTTTTGTGTTTTTGCGTTTAGTGTGTGTGTGTAAATGTGTTATTTGTCAATTGTGAGAACAAGAACTGTGTAACTGGTTTGAAGACAGATATTTACCGATAATTAAATGTCCTCAAATACCCGTCGCATCTTGTAAGCATCGAAATCAATATTTGGTTTTTGTTTCGCAAGTGCGAACAGATACAATAGTTTCGCATTGCTGCTTCACTTTTGCTAAATTTATAGATTTATAAATATTTGCTTATCAATGATGCATTTCAGATTGATCCAATCCAAATACTATTGATCCAATCCAAATACTATTGATCCAATCCAAATACTATTGATGGCTGCATTTCAGCTCCACGCTGCAAATCATTGAAATACTTTTCGTGTTGTTTCTCAGAGAAAGAAGATGGCAGTGATCACCATAACAATTGTATACGCATCATGTCTGATGATGTTCTTGAGGTCGATACCAAACCTGGACTGTTGCAGGTCAATTTCTACAGCATAATGTGAAGTGGAGGGAATCGAAAATTTGTTCTGAATGTTCGCAAAGAAAAAAAAAATCCGTTAATATATTTCAAGAACAATGTAGTGTTATTCGATCTACTTTGTTGTTGTTGTTGTTGTTGGCACTCCGTCGCTTACGAGATCGAGGGTTCCACTTGATCCGATCAATGGAACAGCCTGCTCGTGAAATTAACGTGCAAGTGACTGAGCACTCCACAGACACGTGTACCCTTAACGTAGTTCTCGGGGATATTCAGCGTGACACAGAGTGTGACAAGGCTAACCCCTTGAATTACAGCCACAACAGTAATAGGAAGTAAGAGTGAGAGAAAGTTGTGGTGAAAGAGTACAGCAGGATTCACCACCATCCCCTGCCGGAGCCTCGTGGAGCTTTAGGTATTTTCGCTCAATAAACACTCACAACGCCCGGTCTGGGAATCGAAAACGCGATCTTATGACCGCGAGTCCGCTGCCCTAAACACTGGGCCATTGCGCCTCGATCTACTAGATAATGGGTAAAGTCCAGCAAGTTACTAATATTTAAAACATTTGTATGGTCGAGCCAACAATTTTACTTATTCAGACCGGTGCAGGGCCGGGGCGTAGTTTGGACACGACATGGATGATGTGGTGTGTAAAAGCGAGAAGTGGCCTTTTGTGTGGAAGGAATAAAAGAAAAGGGTAAAAAGAAATGAGGAGAGAGCAAGTCCACGAAACAAAGTGTCGATCATGAATGTGACTTTTTGTCAATCGTGTTCTTCTTTTGAGGGAGATTTGGTTATCATATATAGCAAGCCGAGTGATTGCATAGAAGGATCTCATTGGTTCACTCAAGCATGTTTTATACACAAGTATTAATTTCCAATAGGATGATAGGATTATTCTGTGTATACATTGATAGCGTGGAGGCGCAATGGCCCAGTGGTTAGGGCAGCGGACTCACGGTCGTAGGATTGCGGTTTCGATTCCCAGACCGGGCGTTATGAGTGTTTATTGAGCGAAAACTCTTAAAGTTCCACAAGGCTCCGGCAGGGGATGGTGGCGAACCCTGCTGTACTCTTTCACCACAACTTTCTCTCACACTTTCTTCCTCTATCTGTTGTATCTGTATTTCAAAGGGCCAGCCTTGTCACACTCTGTGTCACGCTGACCCTCCCCGAGAACTGCGTTAAGGGTACACGTGTCTGTGGAGTGCTCAGCCACTTGCACGTTAATTTCACGAGCAGGATATTCCGTTGATCGGATCAACTGGAACCCTCGTCGTCGTAACCGACGGAGTGCCGACAACAATGATAGCACTGTCGTAAATATAATAGTAAGCCCCTGTAGATCCCACCTGAGTTTAGCAATCGTTAGGGGATGAAGTAGCATCTGGTTCCTAAGAGGAGGGCTAATCTTTGACTTTGAGATGCGTTCCTAAATATATTAAGGATGAGCATTCGCCATAAGTGGTCCTCAATGATAATGAGGCCTAGGGTCAAAAATATAAACGCGTGTAAGATGAGGGTTCAAGGATTTAGGTTTCGTTTCAATGAAATATTCGAAATCTCCAAGGAAAAATTCAAAACATAATTTTTAGCCGTGATGACTGGTGCGTTCTTACACTTATGTACTTACAGAATACATTAATTTAATTACCATCCACTTGATAAAGCATCTGTTAAAATTGAGATTTATAATGACACTTGATAAAACTAAAAGTTAAAGTATAAGGTTAAAACAACATAGAAATAATACTTGACGGGTTCGAAGAAATAATAAATTCACTGAGAATCCGTGAAACAGCAGTTTTTCTTTTTCTTTTGCTTCGTTGTTTTCTTTCTGTTTGCTTTTCTCTAAAATTTAATAGAATAAGAATAAAGTGAATTATTGTGTATAAGGTATGTTTCTTAACAGTTTGCACTGGGTAATTTGATTTGCGTTGACTGCAGGTTTTACAGCTGCCAGTAAAGCAATAGTGATGCGTAATAGATAGGAAGAAATATTGACATATGTGCTCAGCTGAGAGCAATAAGAGGGAGCTAATAAATCAACTGAAGAAGTTATGTTTACAATCTTCTTTTTTTTTTATTATTACAATTCCCTTTTACACCATTTTCTATACATCCGGGTTATTTTTGGTTTCTTCCATTTTGGTTATTTATGCAATGCTAATAATCGATCATACTCCTGTTGCTGCTGCTGCTGCTGCTGCTGCTGCTGCTGATGATGATGATGATGATGATGATGATGATGATGATGATGATGATGATGTTTCTTTTTTTATTGTCGTTTCTGATGTTTATTTTTCTGGATTTTTTTTTGTTGTTTTTTTGCTGATGTCGTTGTTGTTTAGGTTGCAGATATGATTATGTATTGTTTTCCTTGCTTCCATCCTAATTACTCCAATAGCAATGAAAATTGATATTGACAGCTAAATAAACATACTCAGGGAGAGTCACCATTGTCTCCATGTTTCACATCTTTCCAGCTTCTAATTGTAAAATGTTTATACATATTTATCATGTCTCACTGATATGCTTTTCTGCTCGGAACAGGATATATCAATTACATTAACACTATTTTTATGTTTATAGCTGCAATTGCTACTACAAGTAGTGGTCACTATGATACATTGATGAGGCATCCATCCTAACCTCAGGTTTCGATTCTTTGCCAGGAGCATTGATTAATAATTATAATTTTATTCTGTAGTCATTGATGTACAGCCTAAGATAAAACGAAAGATTTACAACTTTTCACTTTCTCAGTCTATAAATTTGGGTCTAGATAACATTTTTTTCGTACACAAAACTATTTACAAGTCATTTTATCGGGTGCTTTAACGAATTATCTCTTTCAGCAACAATTTAAAACAGTTAGCTCTTTTATCTCTTTACTTTTAAAGATTATCAAATTATAGGTTCCGGCTAGATACAGACAGCAGATCATAGGCGTACAAACATAAACATCCAGGCACACACGGACAAAAGCACAACGAGGCATACACACACGCATACACAAACGGGCGCGCCCACGCAAACACATATACATACGCACACATACACGCAAACAATTAACACACTCAGAAAACACACACATGCACACAGAAACAGTCACACAACAATACATACATTTACAAACATAAGTTACTTATCCTCTCCCAAAATTTTTTTCTCTTTCTCAGTAATGCATACATAACACGCATTGGTCTATACAGGCCTCGAAACAGAACATAAATCAGCTTGGTTTTATAAAAACTAGGAAGGCACAAACGTGGCTGTGTGCCAAGAAGTTTGCTTCACAACCTCATGGTTCCGGGCTCAGTCTCACTGCGAGGCACTTTGCGTGTCTTCTACTATAGTCTCGACACGACCAAAGCTTTGTGAGTGGATTTAGTAGACAGAAACTGAAAGAAGCGGTGAGGTGGCAGAAATGTTAGCAAGGGCGGCGAGCTGGCAGAAACGTTAGCACGCCGGGTGAAATGCTTAGCGGTATTTCGTCTGCCGTTACGTTCTGAGTTCAAATTCCGCCGAGGTCGACTTTGCCTTTCATCGTTTCGGTGTCGAAAATATTATATATATATATATATATATATATATATATAGATTGTTATAAAATTATAAAAACGATAAAAACGTTTTATCGTATAATGTTAACAGGTAAACAAACAGTTTTGCATGCTGCACCTTAAGGTTAGGATGAAGTCCATTGTCAAAATGGGGGATGTTAGGTGTTAATAGCGAAACTGTGAAACTCTGACAAATTGGCTAGACCTTAGGAAACCTTTATAAGCAGAGATAATTGTACACCCAGTTTTTTTGTGACAGTTAAAGTTTTTTCTGTGAGACAAGGTTGTTCAATTAGATTCTAGAAGCTATAATTGCCTGCTTCGTTTATGCAGTTTGTGCTTTTTGTTAGGCGTTTATGGATTTATTTTATGCTCCAGGAATTCGCCAGAACTTTTGCTTGTCAGATTTAAATAATTTCTGTATCACATCTGGGTGAGTATAAAAGTCTCTTAAGTTATGTTATTGCAATATTTATGTGAATTTTGAACCTTGCATTTGTAGCAGGTTGTGTAGTAATTTTGCTAGCTATTTTCTGTTAAGTTAAATGTCGAAAAATGTGTATAAATAGCTAGAGGGTGTATGACTTGAATTTTTCAGGTAGCTAATTTTTTTGTATGAGACAACTAAACTGTAAATTTCGTCTAATGGTTACTCAGCATGCTTGTATGAAGCAGTTGTGCGTGAATTTAAAGCAAACTAGATTATTTGTTTGACTATTTATTGTTTTTAACTATAATTATTGATGTAGTCTGGCAGCCGTTTTGTGTCATGAACTTTTATTTGAAATGTTTGCTTTGACATGAATTTTACTTATGTTTATGTCTAAGGTTCGAAAAACCATATTTGCGACGCTAGATTTATGAAAGCAAATTTCGGAATCCATATTTTTGAAACCAAATTTGTGAATGCACATTTATGAATCCAACGAAACCAAGTTTATGGTGTTGATGTGTTTACGTCCCGGTAACCTAGCGGTTAGACAAAAAGGACCGATAGATTAACTACCAGCAGTATTGGC
>NC_142932.1:28760722-28763222 GCF_046866305.1 Octopus bimaculoides
CTGTATCATATATATGTTTGTGTGGAAGTGTGCACACTACACATTTAGCGTTCAGGGATAAAGTAGTTCCTTCCTGACAGCGAAAGACAAAAAAAAAAGAAAAAAAGAAAATGATGTTCCATATTATATAGCATTCAACATGGTAACATCAAAACAACAGTAAAATGACAATGAGACGAATTCAACAATTGTAAACAGAGAAGAATTTGAATTAAGATGAAACATAAGGAGGAAATAACAAAGACACACCGATGCTTTGTTGTTAATGAAGCTATGGTGACAGAGAAAAAGACGACTTCTACAGAATCAATGGCTTTCATAACAGAAAAGAAACAAAAATATCAAGAATCAAAAGTAACATCGCTAATCATACATATTAACATATACAGACATGCGTGTGTGTATATGTGTGTGTGTGTGTGTGTGTGTGTGTGTGTGTGCTTTGTGTATGTATGTAAATATATGTATGTATGTAAATATATGTATGTATGTGTATGTATGTATGTCTATATATGTAAGTATATGTACGCTTGTATGTGTATGTATGTATGTATATATGTATGTACGTAAATATATTCATGTATGTATATATATGTATGTATATGCATGTATATGCATGTATATATGTATGTACATATATACATATGTATGTATATATATGTATATATATATATATATATATATATATATATATATATATATATATAGTATGTATATGTATGCATATACGTATGTATAAATATATGTGTACGTATGTATATATATGTATATATATATGTATATATACATGTATATATATATGTGTATGCCTGCATGTATACGTTTATATATGTATGTGTAGGTGTATGTATGTATATATATATATATATATATATATATATATATATATGTATAAATATATGTGTATGCATGTATGTATATATACTATATATGTATCTATGTATGTATGTATGTATGTATTGTATATAGATACACATATATTATCTGCATGCCTGTTTTTGCTTCATATATATTTCCTTGTGTTAATATGTGCACGTGTATCTGTAAGCATTAAACAGTGTTAGAGTTTACATTATTTATCTATGGACACTAAAGTCGTACATAGGGAAATCGACTCAATCGGAAAAAAAACCGTGCTTTGTCGAGGATTACTAAATTTATAGAGCATTTATTTATATTTTCATATAACTTAACTTATTGCAGTATGGCTTCTTTAGAACGGTTTAGATCTTACTTTAGTTTTCGTAAATAGATAATGGTATCTATTTCACTACTTAGCATCTACGTAGATCTACATACACAAACGTGGACAGTCACGTATATAGAAATATTTAGAGCGTACATATATACATATTTTATGTATGTGTATGTATATATATATATATATATATATATATATATATATATATATATATATATATATATATATATATATATACAATACATACACATATCTTCTATACGTATGCACATGTGGAAAGACGGAAAAAATGAGAGCGATGTAAAGAACTGAAAATTACAATTAAGCAGTCCCCGGGAGAATTTGTTAAAAAGATTCATATATATAGCATTACAAAAGTACTCATAAACATTGAGTTTCATGTCTCGTGAAAAAGAAATCTGCGTTCATCAGACAGGTCATATATATATTTTAGAAAGTTAAAGTTTGTAGCTATAGATCACATCCATCATAAAATCATTTACTTGGCTTTTAACTGATGCCTGTAAGGCCTCTCATAGGAAATCTATTATTCCATTGTTCTAATATCGGATTTTAGCGAAAAGCTGTGGCCAAGCCGAGGCGTCACCATTAGTCTTAATTCATGTTTATCTTAGCCTTCCTTATTGGTTCTGTATTCAGAATCGATCCTGGTAAATCAGTAAGTTTGATAGACCAACCCTTCTTTGCGTGTTTTACTGTGATGTGGCTTTATCTGATATACTGGATATAAATCTGTTCAATTGTTTTTTTAGCACACCTACATTTACACCTCGTAGACCTCTGAGGCATTTTTGGCAATATATAGAAAATTGGTTTGGCTAGCCTTTGAACACTAAACTGCCAGTTCTGGGTTCTTACTCAGGATGTACAGGATTTTTAGTACGATGCAATAATGTCCAGTTCAGTGATTAGTATAGCTTTCAATCTCAAAGTTGGGTGCTTGACGTTTCAGGATTTTTTGTGTATATATATATATATATATATCACTGCACATTTTTCAGATTGACTTTCCAATGAGTGGAGTCTCAACTGTTTTAGTTTTCCCTAGTAGTCCATCTGTTGCATCGAAACAACTTTCTCCCTGTAACGGCATTGTATTGCTTCGAAGTCTTATGTTAATTTGAAGTTAGTGGTGACCACAATTGGAAGTGGTAATCAAGGTGATTGAGCTGGTTTCCTTTTTCCATGTTTTGTACAATCGCAGCCAGTTAGTCATCTTAATAATATGTGCACTGAACGATGCATCGCCACTCATATGAATTCGTATGTTACGCACCG